>NW_027156691.1:2232-7939 GCF_002600585.1 Cystoisospora suis | reverse complement strand
TCCGCTTCTTCTTCTTCTTCATTCTCTTTGTGATCTTGTCTGTCCGACTTTCTTTTCCGCCTGAGCTCATCCACTGTCTATCTTTCTCTCTTTATTCATCTCTTTTTCTGTCTCTCTTTCTCTATATACATGTATGTGTATGTATGGCTATGCATGTCTATGTGTGTATATGTATGTCTCTCTATGTATGTCTGTCTATGTTCTTCCCTGGCGTGGAGAGTTGTTTGGTTTGTTTCTCCCCTGTCTATCGTCCCGTAGACATCTTTGACTATGGCGATCCATTCGAGTGTATGCATGTACGTCTATGTGTAGATATCCCTATCCCCCAGTCTAGCTGTACGTTTTCTGTATATTTAGATATAATGCAAGAGCATCATGACAGGGGTGTGGAGGACTGGAGGGAGAGCGAAGTTGATTGATTAAAGCTCCTGATAGAGGCGTGCATGCATTCGCTCCACTCTTCCCTCATATAGCCTTTCTCGAGTGTCTTCTAAGCTACATACATACCTATATATCTATATACATATATCTGCATCTCTCTCTCTTTCTATATGTATCCATACGCATGTAGTCTGGCTTGTACGTGCCTTTCTGTGCGTATATCTTTATATGTCTGTCATCCCACATAGACATATGCTTGTGTACTCTTATTTGAGTGTACGTACACCTGGCATTCGTCTCATTTCATAGTCTATTTTCTCAGCTTCTTGTTTTCCTTCGTCTCTCTGCTGTTGGGAGTTTTCTCTTCTCCTTCCTCTGCCTCTCCATTCCCCCGTTGACCTTTCTTTCTTTCTTTCTTTTTCACTCTTTCCTTCTTTCTTTTTCCTAGCTCAGGACATGATCGTCACCATGATACATCCTCTCTTTACTCTCTTCTTGGTTCCGTTTCTCTTCCTTCTTCTTCTTCTTCTCATTGCTTCCATGAAGAAGAAGAAGACTTCGAGGAGGAAAAGACGTCTCGACGGCGCCGCGAGGACCTTTCCCACACGCCAGGACGAGGTGATAGCGAAGAAGAAGAAGAAAGACCAGAGTTGATCGGCAGTGGAGGTAGAGGAGGGGAGAGAAGAAGAAGAGAAAGAAGAAGAAGAACAAGACGAAATGGAAGTGAAGATGAAGAAGAAGAAGAAAGAAAGCATGGCCCTGCGTGCGGTTTCGTACTAGATCACATACGAATGAATGAGAGAGGAAGAGACGCGGATGACGAGGAGGAAGAAGAAGACTTCGAAGAGACTCGTGACGGAGAAGGAATGAGGAGAAATCTTTCCACGCAGCATCATCAATATACGAGTCATCTAGAAGAAGAAGAAGAGCAAGCTTGTCACACCGACAACCCTCATAATAAGATTGATCATAGCGATATAGACTCGAAGAGAATTTCGGCAGCGTCAGCTACGTTAGCTCTTGTGTTGAATAGCGACCAGTTCATGCAGGACCTCCACACCAACGAACCTCCTCTTATACGCTTGTACGCCCTACACTCAATCTCTCTACCTCTCTGTCTACCTTCCATCTATCTACTACTTACTCTTTACCTCGGACTTATCCCTAGTCTATCTACCTATTCACCCTTATCTATCTATCTTTGATCCATCTACCTATCTATCTTTGATCTGTCTATCTTCAATTTTTCTACCTATCTATCTATCTATCTTTAATCTATCTATCTATCTATCTATCTTTAATCTATCTATCTATCTATCTTTAATCTATCTATCTATCTTTAATCTATCTTTAATCTATCTATCTATCTTTAATCTATCTATCTATCTTCAGTCTATCTATCTATCTATCTCTATGCATGTATATATACCTTCATAGACTTCTAGTGTGGGTTCTTTCAACCTGCCAAGTTCTCTCTACACCTATAGGCATGTGAATAGAGATATAGATCATACATAGTCATACATACATATACCTATACACATATACATACTTGTATGCATGGGATGTATGAAGATGAAGACGTCTGTGGATCTACATAAGCGAAAGTAGAGCTCTAGAGAGCAGCCTACATTGACGAACATATGTCTAGATAGACGTACACGCATATATATATATATATACACGTATATAGAGATAGATATGTATATCTCTTCTATAAAGAATGACGTTCCATCCGGCGAAGAGGCTTTTCTGAATGAGAGACGACATTATTCCATTGACCTGTCTTTGTCTCTCATTCTTTCTCCCTTTCTGTCTTTCTCTTTTTCCCTCTTTCTCCCTCTCTTTCTTTGTGTGAATGCAGTTTGTGTAGTCCAGTGGTCATGTATGAGATAGTAAGTCTTTTAACAGTCGTCCCAGATGCAGAGACGGACTCGCACGCCCGCAAGTTTACTAGTCCATATTACGCAGCCGAGGTCTTATGCTCCGCTTCTCCCGCGATTCTCTCGTAAGCTACGCCCCTCTCATTCCTCTTCTTCTGCTTCTTCTTCTTCTTCTCGCTCCTTTTTTCCTTGGTGTCAGAGAGAGAAGAGAATCCATTTCTTCTGAAGTTGCTCCATCAGCGTTGTGTGGATTCTCTGTCTGCAGAACAGCCTGGACGGATACACTCCAAGACCTACCTGTAGATGTACATATGCAACACACATACGCACACCTACACACGTGCATACTTGAATATCGGTGCATACATATCTACGTACAGATCCTATTCCTACTACGTGCATGCATAGGAGAAAAAGGAAAAGTTAAAGACGTCTCTTCGTCATTCAGACGTAGGGGGAGGCACTGAGATGTATGAAGATGTTGATAGGTATGGATATGTATGTATGTATGAATGTATGTATGGATCTACGGATGTATGAAGATGTTGATAGGCAAGAATATGTATGTATGAATGAATATGTCGGTGTATACGTGGTATGACTCGGTCTGCTTCTGCCTGCATATCTCTCTCTCTCTATATATAGCAGAGTTATATATGCCATCCTAGCAATCCACATATAGATATCTCTCTCTCTCTATATATATAGCAGAGTTATATATGCCATCCTAGCAATCCACATATAGATATGTCTATGCACGTCTATATCATCTGAACTGCAGGATCGTGTGTGTACATCTGTCTACTTCTACTTCTTCTTCTTCTTTCTCACTCTTTCTTTCTTCCTGCCTTTTTCTTTTCTGGTCTCTCTGTGTAGGACATTTTTGACAGATCCGGAGTGCCAGGGGGCTCGCGATCTATTCTGGTCTTTCCTTCGAGATTCACAGCCACCTGTAAGTCTCTCTCTCTCTCTCTCTCTTTTTCATTCTTTTTTTCATTCTTTTTTTCTTTCTCACTCCTTCTTATCTAGTTTTCTTCTCTCTTTCTCTCTCTCTGTGTGTGTATATAGGTGAATGCAGTATTGGGGGGTTACTTCTCACGCTGCTGGCAGGCCCTTATTAAAGCCCATCCAGATGAAGTAAAACACACACCCGCCAATCCAAGAGAAAGAAGAAAAAAGAAGAAAGAACGAGAAAAGAAAAGAAAAGAGGAGAGAAAAGCAAGAAGGGAAAGAGCTATTCAGAGAGCACTCACTTCGGCCGTCCATTCATATCTCCATGTCTAGGAAAGAATAGGCTTCTCTCTCTCTCTTTCTTCTTCTTCTTTTCTCCTTCTGTCATTACTTTCTCTCAGGCACGAATGCATGTGTCCTTCCTCTCTGTCTGTCTTTTTCTTCTTCTTTTCTTCATTTATATTGTCGTCTTCTTCTCTTTTTCCTTCTTGATCCGTACAGTTCCTTGTCACGCCATGCCGTTGCTATTCCTCTTCTTCTTCTTTTCTTCTTCTTCTTCTTGCTGTTTTATCGTACCAGCGATAGTCGTTACTCCTGCCATGAGTATCATTCATACTCTTCTCTATGATCTATACAAGACGGCATAGACTGTCTACATGTATATATACATTCGTATATGTGCATGTCTGTATGTATGTATCTATCTAGCCGTATATGTACGTCAGAATCTGTCGCCTGTATATATACAGCATTGTATATACATGGACTTTTCTATTCTCTATAAGTTCAAGTCTCTCCCCTCTCCTATGTTTTACCATCTTTCTCTCTCTTTTTCTCTCTCCGTGCATCTCTCTCAAGACACATAGATAGATACATTACAGATTAAAGATCGATAGGAATGATACGTAGTGTAGCAACAGCCGTTTAGACAAAGGGGCGCAAAGAGAACCTCTTTCTTTCTTTTCTTCTTCTTTTCATTCCTTTCTTTCCCAGGGAGGTCTCTGACGTTTTCTTCATCCTCTTCGTATCTCATCGTCCTTTTCATGAATGATCTTTTTCTTTCTTTTTCCTTTGCTGTAGACAGTTGCTTATTTGGTCTCACGTCCTAATGCAGTTGAAGATGTCGCTAAGCATCTCTACAGCCGTTCTATTGCAGGTAAAAAAACAAAGAACACAGACAGGTGTATGTACACCTACCTCTCTGTCTCTGTCTCTCTCTCTCTCTCGAGACTTTCGTAATCCGCACCTTCCTCTTCTTCTTCTTCTGTTTCATCCTTGCAAAATCTCGCCAACTCTTCTACACACGCACAACACACAGTGGACTGAAGACAGGATCACCTATCTATCTATCTCTAATCTATCTATCTTTAATCTATCTTCAATCTATCTATCTTTAATCTATCTATCTTTGTATGTCTTTAACTGGTTGATTGATTTGCCTAGGGTGAGAGAGAGGGCAGGCGAGGGGTGCATGCGTGTGTGTTCGTGCTTATTACGTTAAGATAGATAAAATAGGGGAGTTAAAAGAACATGCGGCTTGCAGTTGTCTAGCGGTATGATATGACGCCTTACTTCTCTCTCTGTCTCTCTCTCTCTTTTCATGCTTCTGTTTTCCTTTCTCTTTGGGGAGATGTAGACTCATCTTCTCCTTTCTCCTTCTTATTTTCTTTCGTTTCTACTGGGTAGTTTGTCGAGATCTTCGGACTCTATCTTTATCGTCTTCTCTCCTTTTTCTTTAGCAGCATCTGTCACATACGAATGCATCGTTCTACACGCTACTAGAATAAGAGAGAGTTCACTTCAGATCATTTTCTTTCTTTCTTTCTTTCTCGCCTTTTCCTCTTCGTTATTCTTCTCGCTGTTTGTATCTTTCTTGGTTCTTTCCCCTGTCTTTTTCTTCTTTATGTGTAGATCTTTATAAATGCATGCTCTACGTCGATCAGTGTATTCCTGTAAGTTTTCTTTCTTTCTCACTCTTTCTTTCTTCTTCTCATTTTTCTTCTTCTTTCTTCCGCCTCATCTCTCTTTTCATGATTTCTCTCTGTCTATACAGAGATGAATTTCGTGCATGCAGACACTCATTCATTCTCACAGCAGTAGGCACATCGACAGCTATCAATACCTATCTCGAATCTATCTCTAATCTATCTTGAATCTATCTCGAATCTATCTCTAATCTATCTCTAGTCTATCTCTAATCTATCTCTAGTCTATCTCGAATCTATCTCGAATCTATCTCGAATCTATCTCTAGTCTATCTCTAATCTATCTCTAATCTATCTCTAATCTATCTCTAATCTATCTCTAATCTATCTCTAATCTATCTCTAATCTATCTCTAATCTATCTCTAATCTATCTCTAATCTATCTCTAATCTATCTCTAATCTATCTCTAATCTATCTCTAATCTATCTCGAATCTATCTCTAATCTATCTCGAATTCATCTCGAACCTATCTCGAATCTATCTCTAATCTATCTCTAGTCTATCTC
>NW_027156691.1:1679-1915 GCF_002600585.1 Cystoisospora suis | reverse complement strand
TCTATCTCTAATCTATCTCTAGTCTATCTCGAACCTATCTCGAATCTATCTCTAATCTATCTCTAGTCTATCTCTAATCTCTCTCGAATCTATCTCTAGTCTATCTCTAATCTATCTCTAGTCTACCTCTAATCTATCTCTAGTCTACCTCGACTCTATCTCGGATCTCTCTCTAGTCTATCTCGAATCTATATCTAATCTATCTTTAATCTGTCTCGAATCTATCTCTAATCTAT
>NW_027156691.1:0-1221 GCF_002600585.1 Cystoisospora suis | reverse complement strand
TCTATCTTTGATCTATCTCTAATCTATCTATCTGTCTCCAATCTTTCTGTTGATGCAGGTATAGATAGATAGACAGGTAGATAGAGAGACAGATAGGTGGACATATAGGTAGGTAAATTCCAACTAGATACACAGATGGATTCATGTTAGATAGATCAAAGATAGATAGATAGATGTATCTCTCTCTCTCTCTCTCTCTCTATATATATATATATATATGATGATAAGGTAACTCACGGGCGTGTGTATGTCTTTTTAAGATGAATCAGACCTCTCACTGTTGAAGGTCGTTTTGGTGTATATACACCTGGATTGAACCTAGGGGCTGTGTATCAGAGAGATGAGAACGATAGAAGAAAAAGAAACTAGGACAGACTTGCTGTTTCTTCTCCCTTCTTCAAACAAGAATCTTCTGTTCATAGGCTTCTTGCCTGGATAGAAGACGATAATGAAGAAAAAGAAGAAACTCAAGATAGATACACGAATCTAGATGAACTACGTGTATCTAGAGCTCTAGAAGTATCTGGAGATTCATCAACAGATAAGCAAAGAAGATACGAAAGAATCTATTTGTACTTTAGCTATCTATCGTTGATTTATCCGTCTATCATGAATCCATCGATCGTTAGTTTATGCATCTATCAATGTCTCTATCTTCAATCTCTCTGTCAATCTGTAAGCTGTTTCTCTCTATATGAGAGTCTTCCTCCTGTAAGTGCATATCTCTGTCTGCCTATCTATCCATTTGTCATGTCTGTAGGCTTTGATAGATCCCGAGAAGATCATCCCGACCTTATTCTCTCTCCTCAAGCATACACCTGAGACGCGTCCTTATCCTCCTCCTCCTTCTCGCTCGCAAAGAAGAAGAAAAGAAGTAGAAGAAGAAGATCCTGATAGAGAAGGAGCTTCATCTTCCCTCAGTCATGTTGTCAAAGATGAAAGAGAGACAGAAGAGAAAGAAGGAAGAAGAGAAGAAGAAGAAGAAACAGAAGATCTGATGTGTGGACTAGAGGGACAAGTCTGCGTGACGCTTGTGGTTCGAGAGTTGATTTATCAGAGACTTTTCATTTCCTACTTTCCTACTCTTCTCAGAGATTTGACTAGCCAACCCGCCATTCAGCAGCTCATTGACATGATCACTTCCGAAGTAAACAAAACTTCCCTCTCTTACACTTCACTTCATGGCGATCAACACACAGACAGACAGAGAAAGAAGATAGA
>NW_027156690.1:4839-5023 GCF_002600585.1 Cystoisospora suis | reverse complement strand
AGAGAAGAAGAAGAAGGGGGAGGTAAAGAGGAATGAAGAGTAGAGCGATTGGGTTTGAAGGGAAAGGTGACGTAAGCAGAGAAATGCGAGCGACAGATGGGGCATTTCTCTTGATGCAGAGACCGAAGACAATCCGAGCACAAACAAAGATGTCTATACACACCAAAAGAAAGAAAGAAAGAAA
>NW_027156690.1:4007-4277 GCF_002600585.1 Cystoisospora suis | reverse complement strand
CCGACATACATGCATACATATAGATATCTATATAGAGAGAGGGAGAGAAATACCTAGACATCTGTTGCGCATGTATAGAGATAGTGTATACTTCTATAGATCTTTGTACCTATGTGAAAGGATTGTATCGTGAACAAGATGGAGGCTGACCTGCAAGGGTAGAGCATAACGTCTTTCGGGTTAGTCATGCATATGAGACATTCCTTGCCGTCTGACGCATACATCGCGCCTACAGAAGAAGAAGAAGCACCTCCCCCCCCCCCTCCTTCG
>NW_027156690.1:0-3808 GCF_002600585.1 Cystoisospora suis | reverse complement strand
AAGAAGAAGAAGAAGAAAGGGGGAAGAAAGAAATAGAATGAAAGAAAGGAAGAAAGAAAGAGATAAGGTTCTAAAAGAGGTAGATTCAGAAGGGTAGACACGCACTGGATGTGTGATGGAGAAGAAAAGAAGAAAGAAGAGAAAAGGTGGTCGAGAGGAGAGGAGAGAATAAGGTGATAAGAGACAGGAAAGAGGAGGTTGAAGAAGAGCTGGGGGCTAGAGAAGTTATGAAATGATGGGAGGCATGTCTTTTCCTCATTCATTCGCTCGGACAAACAGTCAGAGAAAGACAGAGACAGAGACAGGTGTCTCCGGACACAAGAAGAGTCTTTAGAAACAGAAATCCTATACAGTTCTTCTCTTCTTTTTTTCTTTCTTTCTCTCTTTCTTTCCCCTTCCCTTATCTCTTCTCTTTCCTTCTGACTGGTTGTTTAATATTGTGGATACCTACATCGGTCTCAGGTGTATATACACTCGGAAAAGAAAGAGAGGACAACTTGGTGACAGGGGTGAAAGAGTCTTCATCTGTTCGCTTCTTTGAAAGTGTCTTTTTTCTTTTCTCTTCTTCTTTTTCTCACCTCGCATGCAGGGGCTGCTCCCGAGAGGTGCGTCCGTTCCTGTCGCCGATGTCTCTAAGAAAGAAAGAAAGAAAGACAGAAGCAGAAAGAAAGAAAGATGAAGAGAGACAGGGCTGCAGCGAGAGATGGAAAGAAAGAAAGACAGAAGCAGAAAGAAAGAAAGTTGAAGAGATAAAAGAGGTGAATTTCCAAAGTGCGTGAAAGTTCATAGGGCTAGATAGAGAGTTTAGCAACGGAGACTCACAGATGACTGTGAAAGACATGCAACGACGACTATAGGAAAAGTAGGACTCGCAGAAGAAGAAGAAGAGGTATCTTCTCCTCCTCCATTTCCTTCTTCTCGTTGCTCTTCTTGTCTTCTTAAACTCATCTTCTCTCCTTCTCTCTCTCCTTCTTCTCTCCGTCTGAGAGACCCGTCTGTCTCCCCTGTAGAGGCGACTGTGTCTGTATGGTCGCTACTAGGTCTTCTGCCTCGTACATGCGGCTCTTCTTCTTCTTCAGATGTGTGGGGGGTGCCGTTGCGATTCCGCGAAGAAGAAAAGAAAAACAGAGATGAAGAAGAAGAAGAAGATGAAGAAGAAGAAGAGGAATAAGAAGAAGAGACGCTCCCTTCTCCCACAGCAGCTCGATCTCTTCTTCCCTGAACAGGTTATGAGAAGATACATAGGGGGATAGATGGAGAGAGAGAAATAGGGAAAGAAAGAAAGAGGAAAAGGCACAAAAAAAGACATAGTAGGGAGGGCAAGAGGAAGATAGAGACAAAGAAAGAGAAATAACTCTCGTGCTACAGTGTACATACACACACCTACAAAGAGATCAAAAAAGGGAATGAATGAATGGACCTCCATACACCGAACCTTCCCCACTCTATCCTCCATCTACCTTTGATCTACCCTTAGCCTGTCTCGGATCTATCTCTCTATCTCTCTTTAATCTATCTACCGATCTACCTTTGAGTCTGCCTATGTATCTGTAATCTATCTCCCACGGTCCTTTCTGTCTTCGCTTGATCAATCTCTTTCTCTCTCTCTCTCTCTGTCTCTCTGTCTGTCTGTCTAGATAGGAGTGCGTCTTGAGTGTAAGATTCGCTTGGGTCTTCGAAGAGAGAAAGCAATCGAGACAGAAGAGATGAGGCCCCCATCCAAAGACACACACAGAAAAATGGAGATGCAGAGAAATCACTATGACCCAAAGAAAAAGAAGAAACCGCATGAGAGAGAGAGGAAGAGGGAGGAGATTCTTTCTGTCTCTCTCTCTCTCTTTCTCTCTCTGTAGGTATGGATCTATCTATGTATGTATGAAGAGACATATAAAAGAAGAAAAAGGTGGTTGCTTTGTGTAGAAAGATGAAGAAGATCGAGACTGTACAGGGGGATGAAAAGACAACAGAAAGAAGGAAAGAATTCCCAGCAGAATAGAGAAACAATCTTCTTCTCCTTCTGCTTTGTCTGCCCCAGCTCTCTTTATCTCGTTATCTTTCTCTCTCTATCTTATCTCTCTTCTTTTCTTTTCTTTCTGATCTTCTCTGTCTCTCTATTGTGGGCTCTAGGCGTTTTTTTTGTTCCTACGTCACTTACCTGCTTATAAGCGGAGATTCGGACCTTCTGATTCGTACCCGGATGAACTCTACACCCCACAGAAACAGAAGAGAAAGAAAAGACAATTGAAATAAGAAGAAGAAGAAGGAAGAAGAAGAAATGTATGAGAGAGCAGAGAGAAAGAAAGATGAAAGAAAGAAATGAACTCGACGATTGAAAAGCTCTCTCAAAAGTTCACGCATTCTGCGTACATACACCCTACTGTACATATACACCTGTATACATGTACATAGATACATCTGCATGCATACATAGATAGATTAGAGACTGATAGATAGATTGAAGACAGATCTACTGGGATCATCGGCTCGTGAAGCCTATAGGGAAAAAACGAAATACCGAATATGTATAGAAAGATAAGAAGTCTCTTTCTTTGTCGATTCTTCTCTTCATTGTTGGTAGACAGAGACATGGTCTCTCGAGTAAGAAGAATATGAGAGACGGCATTTGTGATGTATCTTCTCTTTTCTTTTCTTCTCTCTTTCTCTCTCGAAAAGAACAAGGAGAAAGAGGAGCTTTGCGCAAATGAATGAAATAGATTGGAGACACTACGCCGTGTGTCTCGCTTGGCGAGTTAACTGCGTCTGCGATGAGGGAAAGGAGGAGAAGAAGAATCGAGACATATACACGAAACGTGCAAGAGAGCTGAGTGAGGAGGAAGAGAAGAAGGAGGAGACGAGAAAGAAAGAAGAGAGAGAGCGAGAGAACAAGACAGGTAGAGAAATGAAAGAGTACGAGTGGCAAGAAAAACGTGAAGAAGAAGAAGAGAGAGAGAGAAAGAGAGAAGAAGAAGAAGCTTACGTGATAGGGGCAGATTTCCATCTATAATCTGCAGGTGTGAGTTTGAGGTATGACAAAGCGACGTGATGTCTCTCGCTCTCCTTCTCGTCTCTTTCTTCATTCTCTTCGCCTTCCTCTCTCTCACTTCTCCCTCCTCGACCTAAGAGAAAGAAAGAAAGAAAAGAAAAAACATCTCAAGAAAAATAGACATACACACACGAGAGAGAGAGAGAAAGAAAGAAAGAAGGGTATCTACGAATGAAGACGAAGAAGAAGATGAAAGGTCTGTCTCCGATGTGAAGACAGTGACTGCCTGCAGAAGTGTGACAGCGTGTGTCTCCTCCTCCTACTGCTGCCCCTGCTTCTTCTTCTTCTTCTGTTTCTTTCTCGCGACTTCATTCGCTCATTGAAAAGGCAGAAAAGCATCAGCAAACAAACCCAGGGAGAATAGAAGAAGAGAAAGAGGAAGAAGAAGAAGAAGAAAGAAGGAGAGAAAGAAGAAGAGAAAGAAGAAGAAGAGACAAGTTGAAATCTCTCTCTTCCTCATGCATGTCTCTCTGAGTAAACAGTATTAGACCCCTACATACAGACACCCGTAGAGATGTGTATCTATTGTGCTTCTATGTGGACCTATAGAGATAGATATCTATATCGACAGATTCATTCATTCTCGTCCTCTCTCCATCTCTGGCTCTCTGGAGATAAACACATGAACAGATAGAAAACACTTACACGCAAAGTATCTCGACATGTACATATAGATATATAGCTATAGACGTAGTGATATGAAGTGTAGGGGAGAGGCAAGCCTACACACATATTCATACATAGATATTCTAAACAGGAAGAAGG
>NW_027156689.1:0-6995 GCF_002600585.1 Cystoisospora suis | reverse complement strand
GAGAGAAAAGAAGAAGAAGCAGACTTCTTCTTCCTCTTCTTGTGTGTTTCATCTCTCCTTTTTTCTGAGGAAAAGAGTAGTCTTTTTTTTCTTCTCTTTCTTCTCTTTGGTGTGCTTATTTCTTGATCATGGAGAGGAACAATGGAGAGGATAAGACTGTTTCGTTGTCTTTTTGTCCTGTCTCTCTGGACTTTTCGTTTCTTCATCTTCTTCTTCTCCCTTTCTTTCTTTCTTTTTTTGTCTTTTCCTTAAAGCTTTCCTCCTATTCTATTGAAAATGTTTCACATTTGAGAGTGTGGCTACGAGGTTGATCCTATTCTTACACCTTTAGATGTGTAGAGATTTCCTACATTTGCTGTGTTTCTCGCCTGCTTATGAAGGAAAATAGATAAGGGGGAGGTGCGAATCTTATCTTTTCGGCTCTTGCGCTTCAACAATTTATTTTCTTTCTTTTTCATAGATCTCTCTATGAAAGACTTCGAGATTCGTTCTTCATTCATCTCTTCATACACATTGATAGATACAGAGATAGAGAGAGGGAGAAGGGAGAGATATCTAGATGGAGGAAGTAGGTAGGCCTTTTTGAATGGAGGTAAGACTCCTAAATACACCTAAGTGTTGATAGGAGGATTGCGGAAGAGTGAAGAAAGAGAAATAGAAGAGAAAGAAGAAGAGGAAATTTCCAAAGGAAGTCTACATAGAAAGCTTTTCTCCGTTATCAGAGCAGCGAATGTATCGAAAGAGAGAGAAGAGAGACGTCATCCATAGAATCGGTTGTCTCGGAGTTTCGAAAGGGAGTTAGTTCTTCTGACCGTGAACGATGATAAGAGCAAGTTATGGATGACTTCTCTTTCTTTCTTTCTTCTGGTCTTCTTTAGATTCTTCTCTCTTTCTTTGTGTGTTTCTCTCTTTTTCTTCTTCTTCGATCTTTTTCTTTTCAGGAGAGTAAAGGTTTATTGCTCGAAGGAAAGAAGAGTTCGATGTTTATGAACCTTATGCAAAATACAGGGATAGCATGGTATCGATCCCTACAGATCTGTAAACACCTCGAGATGCACTGGAGAGCTCCCACTCCCCCTCTCACCTCGAGATTCAAGGAAAGAGCTCTACAGGCTAGCCTCATTGTCAAACAAGGAAAGTAAAATACTCAAGAAGAAAGAAAGAAAGAAAGAAAGAAAGAAAGAGGGACATTCTGTTTTTCAGTTTGGAAAACTGATTTGTCGAGTTGGTTTTTTTGTGTGACTGGAAGTTTTCCAAGTGTATATACACCTGAAGAGACGGATTCACCCTCAATGCCCGTAAGATGTTTCTGAAAAAGGTTTTTTCGGTCTCCAAACAAGCCGATCTTTTCTTTTGATTTCCTTCTTTCTTTTCTTGTCTCTTCCTTCTCTTCTGGTCCTTACAACGACCTTCTCTTTTCTGTCTCTTTACTTCTCTCGGACCCATGAAACAAACGGTAAGCTTCCGTACAAGAGCTCGAGATTGTTTGCTTTGTGTGTGCATGTCTTCTCATCTATCTTCTTCAGTTGACAAGAAGTTTGCGTGAAGGAGTGAAGAAGAGAACAGGGAAGAAAAAAGAGGATTGCCGAAAGACATTTTAGAAAGAGAGAGAGAGAGAGAGGAAAAAAAGCATTGAAAAAGGAAAGTCTTGGATGCTCTTGTTTTTCTTTTATAAGGCGATGAAGGAGAGGAAGAAGAAGAAAGGTTCTTTCGTTCATTCTTTGTTGCTAAAGAGAGAGAAAAGAAAGAAAGAGAAGTGTGTATACCATGAAGAATATCTGGGTGAAACGAAGAAAAGAAGTCGATCAAGTGACGAGGTTTCTCAGCATGTTTCTCTCTTTTCTTTCCTTTTCTGCACTCTTTATTCGAGAAGAGAAAATAGTTTTTTTCGTGAGGAATAGAGGCTTTCTTTACTCTAATCGCCATGAATATGTGACAAAAGCCTTAGAGAACAGAAAGAAGAAGACGAAAGAGAAGAGGACGTTCTCAAGATAGGGGTGCGTGTTTTTTTTTTAGGAGATCTGTTAGGTATAGAGTGGATGATGAAAGACAGCCAGGTGTAGTTACACCTCAGCTTTTTTTTTTCTGAACCTTTCATATCGGCTTTTTTTCCTTGAAGATCGGTGGGCAGTTCGTCTAAAGTTTGTAGTTCGAATAGAGAGCAGTCTCAGAGAGAAAGATAAGAAAGAGAAGAGAGAAGTCTTCTGAAAAGACGCTTTCCACATCACTAAGTGATGCTTTTCTTTCCATGCCCCACGTATGAATAAATGTGTGGGTAGGTGCTCAGACGTTGATCGTAGTCTTACTCTATCCACTGAACTGCACGTCTTTACATAGAGAGATAGACAGATTCGAGATACATAGATAGATAGATGTATATGTTTATTTGAATGAAGTCTCAGGTTTAAGGAGTGAAGAAGCTCGAGAAAGTCTTTAGAGACACTCGTCCGTGAAGCTTTGTCTTGGCCTGATAGCATGCAGCCGGGACTTTCAACTACTCATAGATGTAGGTACAACGACGAGGTTCTCTAGGGTTTCTTCATACTTCTTTTCTTGTCCGATCAGGAGTCATTTTAGATTACGGAAAGCATTGAATCCAAATGCGTTCAAGTCTCTCCTCACACCATCAGGCCACCTCTCATCTATAGATAGGTACATAAATGTAGAGGTTCTTACGCATTCATCTACATGTATACATATATAGATAGGTATGGTCCTACGCCTTCCTTCAAATGTATACATATACGTGGATATATCTATATTTAGGTTACTCTTCGTGATACGTGTATCTATATGGATGTATAGTGTGTATTGTATGAGGCAAAGAAGACTATTCATTCCTGTTCCCCGCCCTTTGTTAATCTCTCTGTAGAAACCGACTAACGGAGAAGAGAAGATACACCCTGTCGATGCTACTAAGAAGGTCAGAGAAGTCTCGATTCTTCACGCTAGTTACCTACCTATATCTGATCAGGAGAGAGAGAAGGAATCTCCTCCTCTAAGAAGTAAGCAGAATTAGAGCCAGCGAGAAAACTAAAACGAAAAAGTGAAAGACAAGAAAAGAAAGATGTCTTGGTAGAAGGGAGAAGATGGGTATTCCACCTTTATAGAGATCTTGCTAGATCCTCTTGGGAGGTATGAAGGAAGCAAGAAAGAGCGAAAAGAGAGAAGTCTCAGTCCCGACGTTTTCTTCAAGGATCTTCACTCGGATTGGCATTTCTCGATGAACAAAGAAATGAAAGGGAAGAGAAAAGATTCAAAAATTAGCCTTGGCCTTCATCGGTCGGTGTATTTCTTGTTTTCTTTTGTTGCATGCGCATGCACTCAGCCAAGACCAGGACACAAAGGAGCGCTTTTTTCTTATTTCTCTCATTTTCATCTTCTCACTTGTCTCATTCTCAACTAACACATCCATCACTTCATCTGTTAAAAAGGAAAGGTGAATGAGACACTCAAAAACCTTATGAAGAAAAAGTCCAGAGATGAGAGAAGAAGAGAAAGACGAAGAGTACGAAAGTCATTTCATTCTAAGGAAGCTTGTAGGGAATGTTTTTTCTGTCCTCTATCTTGCTTTACTGAAGGGAGACTACAGTCGAGAAGATCTGTCGTTGTCTATTCCTTTTGTCGGGCTTCTTTCTTCATTCTTCCACCTTTACCATTTCTTTCTTTCTTCCCTCACTCCTCTTTTTCATAGATGTGGCCTTCTTCTTGACCTCTCCTTTCTCCAAGCATGACAGGTGGTGTCTTCGGCAGCGGCGGTCTTTGTCTCTTTTCTCATTCTTCTTTTTCTCCTCTCCCTTCATCTGCCTTGTCATCTTTCACCAAGAGGACGGGTATCTACGTGAAAGAAGAGGCAAGTCTTTGGCTAAAAAAGTCTCTCTTGAATGACTCTCGAATCTTCGATTGCTCTTGTCCTTCTTTCTTCTCTACAACCCCGGGGAGAAGAGATCTTGTGACGAGGACAACTCCTTCACTTTCTGCATCTTTTTCTGCTTCCACATGCCTCGAGAAGAGAACAAGCCATCCTTCTTGTCACGAGAGTCACTCTACTAAACATTTCTCGTCATGTCTCTCTTCTCTTCAAGCCTCTCTCTTCTCTTTCTTAAATCATGTTCTTCTTAATTCTGCCTTTTCTTCGACTTTCCTGTCCGCGCCTGTCCCCTCTCCTTTCAGGTGTATGTACACCCGAAGGCTTCCCACCACAACAAGTGAGGGGTGGTGTACGTACACCCGAAGCCATTTCACAACTACCACCAGTGAGAGAGATGAGAAGACAGGGGCATTTCACTCATCTTTTTCTTTTTCCTCACCTCAACCTCTTGACGGTTTGCACTGGTCTTGGTGGGAGCTGTATGTGAAAGGCATCAATCCGGACTATCCTCCCAGACAGCGTATGTTTGCTTTTCTTACAGAGAGAGGTATCGACGTCTTGGAGATGGAGATAAGAGAAATCGAAGACTTTACCAAGTGGCTTGAAATGCGTCGTGTGTACGGAGAGAAGTTCCCTAGATTTCCCTATGACGTCACATTAGATGATAAAATTGATGCCTTGAAAGAAAAGTATCCTCTTCAAGAAGATCGACAAGAAGGGCTAGGAGAAGAATACATTAAGGCAAACAAGAAGAACAAGAACGCGTCATAGTACTAGTAGTAGGTAAACTGGTAGAAAAAGATCTCTCTACATATGAGAGCTTCCGCTCTTTCTAGAAGGAATGGCTTCTCGCTTTCTTCATATATCTCTTTCTTACGTGTGGGAGTGTATCTTGTATAGCTTTATTTCTCTGTTGTGCACACGTAGACCTTTTGTCTATGATGGACTGACTACGCATTGTGTAAGGGGAGAAAGGAATGGAAAAGAGAAGAGAAGAAGCCGTCAATGAGAAAAAAGAGATAAGGATTCCACATGAAGGAAAGAAAAGTTAGAGAGACAGGAGACAGTGAGTGTTTTCTACTGCTATGGTGGGAAGAGGAGGAGGAGGTGACCTTAGAATCTTTCCATCGGAAATAGTTCGTCATTTTATTTCGATACTTCGTCTTTCTTGCTTACTTGTGGAGAGAAGACAGACGGGGCTCTCTTTCTTTGCTCTCTTTCTATGAAAAGGAGATAAACTTTTAGATGGAGATTTCGTAGCGTTTCTATAAAGAAAGGTAGTAGGAAACGTCTTTTCTTGGATTCTCTCTTCTTGTTCTGGCAATGGTGGTCGTTTCGTCGTCTTCATGTTGAGACAGAGAGAGTCGATTTCTCTTTTCTTCTCTCTGTCTTTTTCTTTCTTTCCCTTCTTCGCGGAATGAACAGATCTTTGCTGTAGATCTTTGGATTCTCTTCGGGTCACCGGCTATTTGTTTCTGTGAGGCAAATGCAGCCATCAATCGTTTTTCTTGAGATATCTCTCTTCCCAAGTTTAGCATATCCTCGAGTTCGAGAGAGTTATGTATGTCCTTTACTATGATAAGCCCACACACATACACAGAGAGAGACACACTCTCCTTGAGGAGTAGGAAGAAGGAAAGAAGCTGTCACATGTAGAGCGAGACCTCCGGACAAAGAGGTGACGATTTCATGGAGTGTACGTACACCAGGGCACTCCAGACTACCATCCTCCTGGAGAAGAGAGATAGGAAACAAGTTGGATATGAAGATCGATAGAGATTTACTTCGCATTCATAATTGTGGCTCTATCCATTTGGTAATGCTTGTCTAGCTCTTTTTACATAGCTATTTCACAGCGTACTTAGGGTGTGTGTTCTGATCTAATCAGTCGTCGTTGACTTGATCTCGCAGAAAGAAGAAGCAACGGACTTGAGGGCGAGACACCCTGTCTTCTTGTTTCTTTTTCTCCTTCCATCTTTGGAAGAAAAGAAGAAAGACAGCTGCCTTTTCTTGCTTTCATCGTTTCTTTCTTTCCTCAATTTTGTCTTACCGGCATCTTCCCGGGGTAGATTCTATTCAAAATAAATGACCAAGGAGATCACTTTAACCAACACACCATCGCAATGGGCTCTCCCGCAAAAAAAATGAATAGTGATTTAACTTTCTTTCTCAGCATGGAAGGTGACATTCTCTCTCTGTCTGTCCGAGAATCCTTTTATTTCTCCCGCTTGTTCCTCTCCCTTCCGTGGAAGAAGAAGACAAGTGGAGAGGGACAGGTTTGTTTCATCTGGTCGTTCCCCCAGTCATCGGTCGATTCCCTAGTCACTGAGTCTTCTTTCCCAGCTTCTCTGTCTAGCTGGAGAAGGGTTGGTTTGTTTATCGCCATTGTTAATCTCTACAGTTCTTTCTCTGACACAAGAGCCCCAGCTAAAAAGAGATACCGTACTTTTTCCGAGGTAGATTTCCGGCAAAGAAAGCTCTGGGGTACCTTCTTTCTTGATCATCTGAGTCTGTCATCACATGAAGGTCGCGTGACCTAAGCGGATCTACCTACACCCTAGTATGAAGAACGATTCTCGCCGGTGTGCTGGTCTTAACACCGGGGTTCTTCCTTTTTCTGAACGATGTCAACTCGTTGATCTTCAGCACTTCCAAAGTGACCTAGACCCTAAGCTCCCCATCAGAGAAAGTAAGGAATCGCTTTGTCAGGTCTTAGAGAGCAGCACATATCTTAGACTCTGTAAGGATGAATACAGGTTAAAAAACGATTTGTACATAGTTTCTTCGGCGATCAACATTGCCAAAATCCGGGTGGATGGCCGGACGTTATCCAAGGTCTTGTTCATGAGAGAGATGAGCTGTGTAGGTAATCTGATTACAGACGTAAAGACAGGGGGAGGGGGGGCAAACTGCAAGTGGGTTTTTATCCGTGAAGCTTCCTGATGGATCTCCGATTCGAGCAACGAGTAAAGGAGGCCATCGAAAGCTTCTCTCCCTCCGGAGATTTCCTACGCGAGTGGACCAGAAAAGACAGTAGAAGGTTTTCTGATTTCTCTTACGGTCCATCTCTTCTTGAAGAGGACGTATAGCCGGGAAACCTCTGCGTGTAATGGACGCCGCAATA
>NW_027156688.1:1123-4121 GCF_002600585.1 Cystoisospora suis | reverse complement strand
CGGCGGGCTTTCACACAGCAGCTCCGCCCTTGCCTACAGGATGGCTGACGGAAATGCTCGAGGCCAGGTAGCACCAGCGCGTCGCCGTGCCGTGCCGTGCCCCCCCCACTTCCTTCTTCTGCGTATCGCTTGATGCGAAAGCAGTAGAAGGCGGACGCGGAGTGCGGACGAAGCAGTAGATGCACAAATAAAGCACAGGCCTTAGTCACCGTTCGCAGTTCGATCCCTGCTTCCTCTACACGCATCAGTCGCGGAAATGCTTCTGTTCCACCCGACACAGGTGGATCGAAGAATGGGTGGCGTTCGACCCGTAAACCTTGAACTGAGATCCTAAACGCGCCGGTGGGCGGGCTCCATCTTAGTCGGGCAGAGGGGGTTTCGGGTCGAAGCCATGCAGAAGTAGCACCTCTCCCCATTGGAGAGATGTGTCGTTACGGCAGGCTCTTGTACTTGTGACATCGGAGATCACGGTTCAGGGCGGATGCTGACCCTGAGTGTGCAACTTCGCTTGATCCGCATGCCGTGATGTGTTGGAGGATCATCTTCCTGCCGCCCGGCAACCACACGGGTGTAGTGACCGCCTAGACTTGCAATGATTAGACGTAGGGCGTGAAGGTCTATAGAGCCGAAGAGGTTCGAGTATCTCCCAGACAGAGGGGGACCATCTGCCCCTGCACACACTGTCACCTGGATTGGCATTGGCCACGCATAGGTCAGGGCCATGTCCAGTCCTAGCGTCGGATGGATAATACTCGGCTTCTCTACAGTTGAGTACCTAATGCTAGAACTGTATTTCGTACGTATGCGAAGGCTAGCAATTCTCCATTTGTCCAGCGTGCTCTCGGTAACAAGCTTAGTCGTGACCATGTGCATTCAGCGAGCTGGGGTTGCCGAGCCATGAGCACCCCACTGGGACGGCGGGGGGGGGGGAGAATGGCGTTGGAGCAACACGGAGAGCAGCGATGCCCGGTAGGGACTGCAAGCAGTAAGTGCCCTCCCCGCACCTCGCAGGGATGGTAGCAGATGGGAGCTGCATCGTGACTTCGAGAAAACATGAGAGCTCTCGGGAGGCTCCCAGAAGATCGAGTGTTCATCGCCCTGGCGCATTCAGCATCACGGAGACGCCGTCACCTTCTAGCGCCCGATTCCTCCGTAAAGTCCCTCACCCATAAAATTCGAGTCAGTAATGGAGTCCCGTGCAGCGGGAAAGAAAGGCCCTGGACAGCCACTGATCGAGTGAGTGGAGCGGAGCTGGGCGGAGCCAATTGGACGACCAGAGAAGACTCGGGAGGGGAGAAGCCCAGCACAATTTCAAATTCAGGACAGTAGTTTGCCGTACATAGCACAGGCCAAGGAAGGCGTTATCGCAGCTTTTCACGGGACCAGGCTCTTGGAATGGGGAGAAACGAGTCGCTAGCCCAGACAGGTGGACAGTCTGTGAGCACCCGATGCGGGCTGCAGTCGCGTCCCCGCACACGATTTCCTAGTCGATACCCACGGAACCGTGCCGGCGGCATAACTAAGTGGATTTGTGGCGGCCTGCTGGAAGGCGGAGCTGCACGCCATTACCCTGCACCGCGTCCCAAGGAGGACTGAACCTACGCATGAAGAAAGTCCTTGTACTACGGGGGGGACGACTTCTTAGCCACTGACCGGGACCGTCACGTCCTCTGAGCTCACCTCCTCTAGCAGTTCGCCTTGTCCGGAAAAGCGAAGTCTTACATACCGTAGGTAGACGCCCGGCCAGGCCTGTGGCAGCAAAAGAAGAGATTTCCTCCGGTATTCGTCTGACAATTTGAAGGATCTCAATCCCGCCGGCTCGAACAGACTCTGATGCTCGATAAACAAGCCGTGGTCACCAAACTTTGCCGAGTAAAGCATCGATTCGTACAGGGTGGAGGCAGTGTGCTTTTCAGGAAAGAGCGAGACTTCCCCCTTGTACACACAGCACGTGATATTTTCCTACCAAAGTCTGTACAGGTCCGCTCCTGCCGTGCTCAACTAGTGTTGGAGGGGAGATACGGATCTGAGCCCCTCCAGCGGAATACGTGGTTTTCTGGATTACATTAATTGAGTCAGCCGGATTCAGGTGTAGTCTCCTGTCTCCAGGGGCACTACGCGAGAGTTCATGCTCAACATACCACACTCCAGTTTGACACCACCATGTACTGTCAAGTAAGACACTTTACAAGCACTGCTCTTCACGAATCAACGGTCACTCCGTCTATAGCTTCTTCGCTGGCGCGGGCAGTGGCTTTCCAGTCACCGGGAGCTGGACGCACTTCTCCTCGTACGCAGTCTCGTAACAGGTATAGGGCACCTGGATTGTCTCCTTCCGGAAGCAAGTGCCAGCTCTCTCAACTGCCTTCTCCTCGCAGCTGATCGCAGGCTCCCGCTTGGCACAAGGGGCCTCAATAGCCTCCTCCACAACGGTTGAGCATGTGCCCATCTCGTACACAGGAACATGAATGCACTTCTCCTCGACTGTCTGCTCAGGGCAAGGCACTTCAATCTCGGATCTCTTCTCCTCAAGGCATGGCTGAGCTGTCAGTTGCTCAACGTCCTTGCACACTTCCTGGAACTCCTGGCGCATGCATGGCTTCTCCACTGTCCTGAAAAGGGTGGCAGCGCACACATTCTTCGCCGGCCTCTTGACATCATAACACCGCTCCTCAAACTCGTGCTTCTGGCACGGGAAGCTCTCGGTCTTCTTCTCAAACTTGTAACCTTGCTTCCTGATCCTCCGTGGCACATCCTGGCACACCTCTTGCTGAGTCTGCGCATGACAGGGGACGTCTACTTCCTTAGTGATCTTTCGGGAGCACATCTTCGGGACCATGACGGACTCCATGCTGCATTGAGTGTCCGGCACCTGCTTCGGGCACATATCAGGAATGCTCTTCTGGACATCGCGTGTGCACACTTTCGGAACCGCCACCAGGACGTCCTCAGTGCACGGGTAGGTCTCAATCTCCTCGGATACGACCTCCTCAAGGAA
>NW_027156688.1:0-1096 GCF_002600585.1 Cystoisospora suis | reverse complement strand
GGCAGACACCTCTCGATCTTCGCCTTCTTCGGAATTCGACGGGTGCATGTCTTCGCGACAGATTCGCGCTTGGTCTCAGTGCAGTCATATGTCTCCTGGGCAATGACCGTCTTATGACAAGGCTCCTGCACCAGCTTGGCAGACTCGAAGCATTTCTTCTCCCACTTCGTCTCAGGGCATGGGTACTGCTCTTCGGTCACGATAGACTTCTTGCACAAACCCTCCTTCGTGTGAAGCTTCTGCGAGCAAACCTTTTCCACGATGGTATCCTCGTACTCGTAAGGCACGGGAGAGTCAACAACACGGCTGCACTGGGACTCGACTACCCTCATGTCAACCTCGCACTCACGATGAGTCTCAGTTCCCCAGCAATCGTATTCCTGGGTAAATGCCTCGGACTCGTGGCAGACGTCTTGCGAGGGCCGAGCCTGGATCTCGCACTCGGGAACGACCGAGATCTTGGGGCACATCCCCGCCACCTTGTTCACCACTTGCTTCTTGCATGTCTTGTTCAAGGTGACTGGAATCTGCGAGCACAGAGTCTGCTTCGTCGCCTTGGGGCACTGGTACTGCACCTCCTTCTTGGACAGCTTCGTGCACACGTCCTCTGTCTCACGCACTTGGGTCCTGCACACCTCCTCAGTGTACGACGAGGGGCAAGTATATGGGCGAGAAACATGCTCGTCCTTGTAACACGTCTTCTCTACGCTGTAAGGCACCTGGAAACACTCTGTTCTCGTCTCCATAGGATTCGGAGCAATAGTAGTCGTCGTTGTGTAGCCCCCTTTCTTCTGTGGTCCATGGCCACCATGTGGTCCGGCGCGCACGGTGGGGACGGCTGTCCCCAGAAGGAGGCCGACGAGAGCAGATCCGTAGATGACCTTCATCTTGATCAGAGGCGGTGATTGGAGCACACAGTATGTCAAACAATTGAATGCGATTCACTTTATGTCACGGTCGGCGGACTCCAAAACTTTTGGACCTCAGTCGACGTACAGGAAAAACAGGGAATGTAATCATCTGGATGGCTCAATGCCGTCCCATCAAACGTAGCCACCGAGGCAGTGGTTGCGGGGGTGTCGTTACACTTGAGCCA
>NW_027156687.1:1465-1718 GCF_002600585.1 Cystoisospora suis | reverse complement strand
TCCCGTTTCCTTCTCTCTTCACTCCCCGCGTTTCTTGGTATTCCCTTTTTGGGTAGAAGTCCGCTGGTCGACTAATAGGGTTCCTATACTGATGACCATATCCTCTGTATCCTTGAATTGAGTATCCCGATTTCTGGTACCTGTCTTCAGGCCTCCGTTGGTTAATTATTCCTCTACCTGGACTCAAGGGTGGCGGATTCCCCCTGTCGAAAAGATTCGGTTTCCACATAACTCCGTATCGGGGGCTCGGATC
>NW_027156687.1:749-1027 GCF_002600585.1 Cystoisospora suis | reverse complement strand
TCAAGGTCCGGATCTATGTCGAGTCTAGTGTGACGTAGGGTGAGCGACTGCCCACGATTACTCTAAGGGGGGTGAACGTACAGATTCGCTACGTTTTCTCACCTACTCAACGAGTTCGATTCCCAAAGGGGGGGACTGCATCCATTACCAAGGTCTTGGAAAAAGCAAGACGTTCGGAATATTAACATTCGAGTTCACTTCGCCTTCGATTAGTCCAGCACTAAGTTCTCATCACGTACACATCCGCACTCGGGGCCTCGAAAACGGCCCCACGTCAA
>NW_027156687.1:0-234 GCF_002600585.1 Cystoisospora suis | reverse complement strand
ATGCACACACCGGTCTCTATCGGACTTTGAATGCACACACCGGTCTCTATCGGACTTCGAATGCACACACCGGTCTCTATCGGACTTCGAATGCACACTTTGTTGCGGCCATACTGACCTCTCACGTACTCTAAGTGTTGCCCCTTCGCCTTTTATCACGTAAGGGATCCTGGAAACTTCCTAAATTACCCTTTTTAGGCTATTGGACCCCACGATGGTGTTATCGAACTAGCT
>NW_027156686.1:0-1713 GCF_002600585.1 Cystoisospora suis | reverse complement strand
GCATTTCCTCTTCATTTTGCACGGTTCCTTGCCCGGGATTGGGTGGAAGCCGTCTTTTTGCCGGCTCGATTCACCGGCAGGTAAGTTGGCTCCCGCGAGCCATCGCGGCTCGGCGGGGATCCCGGTATTGTTCCCGTGCTTGTTTCTTATCTTTTCTCGTGTTTGCTTATGGTTAAATGGTTAGCAAATGTCTTTTGCTTCCCAGTGACACCTAATTTACGCGGGAAGCCTGTGTTTTGCCCTGCCGGGTTGCCTTCTGCTTTTAGGGTTTAGGGCGACGCCCGTTGGCTTGCGGCCCCTGGCGCATGCTGCTTCTACGGCGGGAGAATTTTCCGCGTGAAAATTCCTGGCCTTTTTCCGGCCTTTCAGTGATATCTCTACGCAGAGTCGCTTTTCCAATGATTCTATCTTCTGATTAGGCTTATCTAGGAGCCCTAATACAACTTTTCTGAAGTTCACGGACCGTAGTTTTGCCCTCCCGATCAGTGGGCCAGTTCGGCTGCTCGACTATTAGGTCGGTTGGATGACCTATGTTGGCCTTTCCTGTGTTCTTTCCGTTTTTTGGAGTTTGTCTGAGCTTCTAGGCTCCGCATAGGCTCTCCTATCCTTCTTCTGCTTATTAGGCTCCCTGGGAGCCCTGCTATTTTCGTGTGTGAGCCGTACTGCTGCCGTGCTGCCCAGCGTGGTTGCTTGCGGGTCGGAAAGTCCGGCCGTTGCGTTTTCAGCGAAAACTGTGTTCCCGCCTTGATGCGGAGTTATAATAACTCTTAAAATCGTACAAGGTGCCTAACGCACCTTGAATTAACTCCTCAAATGGCCTGGCTGCTGATATCAGCCCAAATCGTGTTCCGCTACGCGAGAGTTGCGGAGTAGACAGCACTTGCCCGGTTCTTTGCTATTTTGGTGAGAAATATGGATTTTCCTAAATTTGCGCGTACGGCTATAATTCAGGTATCTCTAGATACCTCTTCATCTTCTCTATCTCACTCGGCTAATCTCAAGGCGGTGCGGGGCCTAGGTGCTGCGCAAGACCGCCGTGCAATTTCCGACCCCTGCTCTAGATCACGAAAGCGGGGTCGTGCATCTCCCCTACGCTGAACAGATTTCTCCCCCACGAAAACGCTCCCAACTGGTTCCAGTAAATCCCTTCTCTCTTTTAGCCTTCCCTAGAAGGCGTCAGTTTCCTCGTCCTGCTTGCGCCGTGCTCTGTTCCTCTCCGGCGACGGTGTGGGCGATGCGTTGGCGATATGCTGAGGCTGCTCCGTGGTTTTGCGAGGTGGGTTTGTTTTCGCCGGGGCTGCAATCCTCCCGGTATGCTCCTGCTGGGTCCGTCTCTTGAGTGTCCGGTTGCTAGGTGCGTGATCTGGCCGTTCCGGGTCCTTGGTGATTCGGTCCGCTCCGTCTGTCGCTCTTTCGACTTTTGCGTTCGACGCGCGTCGATCTCCTGATCTTAGGTTTGGTCCTCCGGCCTTGCTATTCTTACGTTAGGGGGCTCTTGGTCCCCAGAGTTGATTGCTGTTGTTGCGGGGTCCCGAGGTTTCTTTCTCTTTCTGCCGCGTAGTTACATGTCTTGATTCTAGGCCGCTTTCGCGTGCCTCCCCTAGGTTTGTATGCTTCACGATCGCCATCTCGGTAAGAATAGGCTACTATTTCGTGGCGATCGAAGCAGGATTGCAAAGTCCGCACATGCAACCCCTGAGGAACTAATAGAAC
>NW_027156685.1:9672-10185 GCF_002600585.1 Cystoisospora suis | reverse complement strand
AGAAGAAGAAGATGAAGAATCCTTCGACCTCATATACTCATTCGCCCTGAGAACATCCTGACGTACTTGGTGCATGCTATAGCCCTCTGGAATGCCTCCTCTATCTGGCACTGGGCCTATAATTAGATTCTTAATAGCTAAAGGTGAGCGAGATGACGAGGACGAGGGGCATGTGTCTCTTCCTTCTTCTTCATCACACATCGTTGACCGTGAAATCGGGAGGCTAAGCCTTGTTGTAAAGAGAGATCTACACACAGTTGGTCAAGACACATACAAGAAGAAAAGTACAGAGACGAAGAAAAAGAACTCAACAGAAACGAAAACTTGGAACTACGTACACCACATACATCAGTAGAATGCGATGTATCAGCATGAAAGAAAGAAAGAATCTAGACTGAGAAGTTGAAATTATGCCCGATGGTTCGGACCTCTCCCCCCTTCATCTCTAGAGGATAACAAACTCTGAAGTGTACAGACACATCACTACGCACATAGGTATCTTGATGATGAATG
>NW_027156685.1:0-9585 GCF_002600585.1 Cystoisospora suis | reverse complement strand
CCCCCCTTCCCCCCCTGTCTCTCTATCTGTGTCGCCCTGTTTGTTGAGCTGTACAGACAGATCCTCCACAAGCAGAAACTGATACATGTTTCCGAACCTATCACATGCACGAATGCACCTCACTCATACCCATACATATATACATGTACATAAATATACTCTCACTCCTATCGTCAAAACATATGCCTGATGTACATAGATAGCTAGACATATATACATCTGTTACATACAAGGACCCCTGTATAAACATAATCCGTATCTACTAGGATCCTTTGCAGTTGAAGAAGTCTCGGGGGACTGGCTCTTTCTCAACAGACTTGAAGAGCTCTGTTTTCTTTCCTTAGGAGAAAAAGAAAGAGAACCGATGTGTACCTAAGAACGTCTCTATCCTGTCTCAAAAGAAAGAAGTCCCTGCCTTCTTTCAAGTAGTCGATGTATTTGTTGTACAGAGATGAAGTTGCGAAACGACCGCTTACTTTTTGATAGCAAAGACATCGTAAAGATTGATGTGTCGATTTAGCAGTCGATCACGCCAGCTTCGCATGTCTTGGAGTACCGTCGCTACAGCCCTATCATTCTCCTATGGACGATCAAGGAAGAAGACAATACTCGCATGCGTGCAGTTTCTCATTTCATTCTCTCTTCTGGCACTCGGAAGAAAACCGATCTCAACGATGTGAATCCACCGAAAAGATTCTACACAAAAGGCAAACAGATGTATGTATAAATAAACGTACATGTTTATATATGCACAGATATATAGAGCGAGAAATGCATATGTGTAGGTTGATACATATATACATATACGATTACACACGTACACAGAAATGGAATGAGAGGATAGACGTACTGCACTCACGAGGAGACATTCACGGAGAGTAGAGAGATACATGTTTCCTCTATCCAGATCCATCCACATAGAAGTACGGACGTTTACCCTTCTTACTCACACAGTAGGCGGTATATACGTGCTGTACATATGTATCTACATGTAGACAACTATGAATGCTTGTGTGTATATACAGCTCGTGGCTTATGCTTGTTGCAAAGAACAATGAAGAACGAAACATTTCAATGAGAAATCGGCCTATGTCCGCTCACCCTACCACTCTGGATGCTATCTTCAATCATAAACTAACTAGGTATAACTAGATACACGCTCATACATATAGAGATGTAGATGGATATATATGCATACACACACATCATATCTCGATCGCGCTGATATGTACACTTGGCTGACTCCTCCATGGCGGGAGAACATAAACTGTATACAGGGAAGGATCTTTATCGATCTACAGACATACATAAACATAGATAAACAAGTCTATATATCTCTCCTTCTTGTAAGAATACAATATGACTGCCTGATGTGTGTTACTTCTTCTATCTCTGATGCTTCTTTGTCTGTCTGTTTCTCCCTTTCTCCCCGAAGTTGCTCTGTCCTCTAGTGTGTCTTTACCTGAGCTTTTCTCGACCAGAGAAAGGCTTGAACGGTGACATCGAGACGCCGAAGCATCACTCGTCTTCTTAGGAGATATTCTGCATCGAGTCTCTCGACAATCGATAGGAGTTTGTCTCCAGACGTCGATGAAGGAGGAGGAGCTGGGACTAAGGCCTCTTTACTTTGTGGTAGAGGGTGACTTCTGCCGTTCTAAACAAGAGAGAGATCACGAAAGAAGAGAAGAGAAGAAGTTGAGAACGTCTGCTCTTGAAAGAGAAGAAAGACAAGGAAAAGAAACGGCTTCCCTAGACAAACAAAGACACATACGTCGTAAGCCCGGTTCTCATCCATCACTCTCCAGGAGATCTCTCTTTTCTTCTCATCACTCTGCTTCTACAGCATCTCTCCTCTCCTTTATCACTCCGCTACTACAGCACCAAATATCGAAAAACATAGGAGCTGACAGTCATACCTGAATCGATAGAACGGAACATGATTCCACCCCACACACAGGCTCTTCCTTATCTATGTATTGATCTAACTCTATTTATCTACTTATCAATCTGTGTCTATCTACCTCTTTGTCTATCTTTATCTATCTATCTTTTTATCTACCTGTCCGCTCATCTACTTATGTCCAGCTACCGCTAGACCCACTAATGTCTATCTATCTATACGCAGTAGAGAAGTGTAGATAGTTAAACGTATAAAGAAGAGTCAGAAATCTCGCAGTACTGTAGAGTACAAGATTAAACATCACGAATACATAGATGGTGAATGCAAACGGAAGTAGTAAAAAGTGAATCGGGAGAAAACATGGGACAAAGAAAACAGCTCCTCTATCCCTTCTACTGACTTTCTCAAGAGCTTTCGAAAGAAGGTCGAGTTGAACGGCATCACGAAATGTATCACAGCATCCTTCCTTCTCCGTATATACGCCGAGGGTGTTAGAGATCTTCTTGATCATCTCCAGCGCCTGTTGGCTTTTCTCTTTCGCCTGATCTTCCACCGCATGCGATCGTCGTTCATTTCCTTCTCCTTCACCGGGGCCAGCAAGAGATGCGAAAGCTAAATCTCTACGTATGCGCTTCTTTGCGAGAAGTCGACATGTCTGGAGATCCGCGAGAAGATTATCTGAGAAAAAAATGAGGAGTCATAGGGCGCAGAAAAGAAAGGAAAGGTTCCCTTATGGAGTCTCAAGAGTGAGAGGAGGGATTTATATTGCCTTTTGAGAGAAAAGGATTTTTCCTAACATAGCATGGAGACGTACAGGTCTACCGAGCGATATCAAGAGAGGTAGAGAGATATAGATAGAAGCCTAAGATGTGAGATGCCGTAGAAATTGGTTAAGAAGAAGGTGCCTGCGTTGTGCGAGGCAGTCTTTCCTATCTCCGGAGGCAACAAGAGGGAGGAGGGGCATGTGCTGGGGGTAGCGGTGAGGATGACCGCTACCCCCAGCACATGCCACGTTCCTTCTTGGGAGAGAGTCAAGAGAAAAAAGAAGGCCTCCGCCGTGTATAGACAATCCACTGTATGAAACAGGGATGCTATCCCTGATGAACAGAGAGAGAGATAGATGGAAGATGGAAATACAGATTAAAGATAGATAGATGACAAGAACATGTATAGGCTGGAGAAGAACATGTAGCATATGGTGAACGGGCACGAGTAGCACATCATACAGCTAGGACGTGCGGACACGTAGACGTCGGTGTATGGATTAGATAGACAGGCGTACAGACGTTGTATGGAGAATACATATATAGATATATATTTGTACCGACACGAGAAATATACCATAGCTAGATCAATACAAATGAAGGCCACAGGAGGCAAAAGCTGTCGATAACACGTAGATGAGCCTGTCTACATGTCAGGAATGCAGATCATATCAATGCTCTTCGTGATGTGTGTAACCTTGAAGTGTACATACACCTACGCCATTAACACACGTTAAACTACTCTATACTTAGCGCCTTTCGTGTCATGAGGTTGTCCCTCTTTCTATTTCGACCTTCATCTAGCTCTGCTGTTTCACCCCATAGGCAGATGCAGAGGCACTTACAGAGAAGCAATCGCTTTAAACTGAAATCTTCTTCTGATGTCCCTAGAGAAGAAAGGCTTTCTCTCGGAAGAAGATAACCTACGCAGAACAGGAAAAACATGAAAGACGCGAGACAGAAAAGAATCCATATGAAACGCGAAAGCAACAAGGAAAGAGATATCAGAAAAAGAAGAGGAAAAAAGAAAGAAGGAAGAAAGAAAGAAAGTCTCCCTCTCCTCTCTGTATATACATTTAGGTCCATATCTATCGACTGGTAGATGACTGTATCTCGAGACACCTGTATAAGCATTATCCGAAGTGAGAAGTACTCGAGAGTAAAGAAGTGTGCGTGGGATGAGTGTATCCACGGCTTATATTCGGAGGAAATGTCTCGACAACCCAAAGAGAAAGAAGATATTCCTTACCACGTGATTGGATAAAGGAGAGCAGTGCTTCCTTTTGTTTCACATCTGACTTCGGTGAAGTTTTCCCTTCTTCAAGGTACTGAATCTCTGAGATAATCTAAGAAGATCACACACAGAGACATCCAGACAAGAAGAAGAAAAACAAGCGACGCCCCTTAACATGTTTAACTACATGTAGAACACATACATAAAGCACCTGAAGAATCGTCACATGTATGTATCTAGATTGCCGCACACGATCGCACTATATTCACGTATACATATATATATATATATATGGTTCCCCTCTCTCTATATATGCATATACGTGTATATGTGCATGCGTGTATATATAGAGACTGCCAGACAACACTAGAGGAGAACTTTCATACACCGTACATACGTATGGATAGCTGTGCAGATATATGTATATCTAATCAATATAGAGAGATCGAGAGATAGAGATACACAAGTCTATCACCCATACATGTATCTCTATAGACGTGGAATACAGTTATATATGCATACTTCCCCCTGAAGCTGCTGACACGCCGGGCTGAAAGACAAGGAGTTCTGAGATACATTTAGCTACTACGCGTGCAGATAGTCGAAGAAAAAAGCCAACTCGAGACATATACCGGCCCCGCTTCTCATATACATCAGTACGGTTCGCTTTCTCCAAGAAGTCGCACGTTGACATGAAGAGATAGGTATCTATCTACATTAGTACACCGTAGCTCTGTGCACATACAATGATTGCAGAGTACTGGTATGAACACCCATGCATCGATATATTCGATGCGATAGGCGGATGTCGTCTATGCCTTCTATCTTCTTCTTATCTATACATGTGGCTGCATTGAAACTCATACACCATGAAGACACCTGGAGGGAGGTATGTGATCGTCCCGGTTCTCTCAAGAGAGAAACGACTTTCTTTCCTTCTAAGTCTTTCTCTTCCCTTTCACCGTCAAAGCACGCGAGGGCATGCACACACACGACACGCGCGAAATCGTACACATCGGCGGTACCTGAGAAAAGAAGGATCTCTACATGCAAAGTCTGAAAGGTATCTTTGTCTTCTCTCCGTATGGAGAAAAGAGAAAAAGCAGCGACCGATCAGATAAGTTCCTGGATTTCTTCACCGAGAGAGGAGAAAGAAGAGATCCACTTCGTGAGTACGATGAACGGATTGAGACGGCAGAACATGGAAAGAATGAAAAGAATGTTGAATAGACTTTATAGTACGAGTGTAGAAGATACGAGGAAGAGGAGACAAGGCCACAGAAATGCAACACTGAAGGAGAAGCTTACAACGAGGCAGTGGTTCAGGTGTACTTACACCCCGCGCCTCCTTGTCGTACCCCTGCTGTAGATACACCTACCTGTCGGACAAGTGGAAAAAAAGATTCATCGTTGAGGAAAAGCAGAATTTCTTGCTGGCTGTATGTATTCGTTCGCCTAAATCAAAGGAAAGAAACAAGATGAGAAAACAGAGTCAGCGAACGAGAGATAGAGAACGAATCGAAATATCCTTCTTCCTCAGTCTGTCTCCTTGTCAAAGAAATAACCTTATCTCTTCATTTTCTCCTCAATCACTCTTTTTCTTGACTTTTTCCAGAGACGAGGAAGAAAACTCCCGGCACGTCATGCCTATGCGGTGTCTCTTCTCTCTTTCTTTCCCCTAAAGACAGAGAAAAGGAAAAATTCTTTAACAATTCTCTCCTTCGACAGATGTAATCCTAGCTTACTGTTTCTATACCTATATACGTCGTGAAGATACATAAACTCCAGATCTTGAGATACCTGCACACGGGTATAGATGTAGAATACGTGTTTCCTTATAAGCTATAGATAGACGGGCAGATAGGCTATAGATAGATAGATAGAGAGAAGATAGATAAATAGATTAAAAATAGATAGATTAAAGATAGACTGGTGATACTTTTCCCCTTCTATGCTCTTCTTGTTGAGATGCAGAGGAGTGTAAAGTAAGCGACAATCCACACTGACATGTGAACACTGGCCCTAAGGAACGTCCAGAAACGCTACGTTCAAACACTTCATGGAGAATCTTCTCTTCCTGTCCGCTCCTTTCCTTAGTTGCTCTTCCTTACTTTTTGTTGATAGTGTCGTATGAAGTCTCTAAAGCCCCTCGAAGCTCCTCAAGGCCTACACACCCTCCAAAGCTGTCTACTGAAGAGGCCGAAGACGAGGCTCTCGTCATCTTTGCTACACCAAGACACAACAAACAACTTCTTCCGGGTCCCTTTTCTCGTTAAAAAGAAAAAGAAAGTGAGATACTTCCCAGCTCAACCCCGAGAGGAATTAAAGAGACGAGGTCGCTTCTCGCGGCGAAGGCGAATCAACATGCCAGTGCCGGAAAAGTGTAAGAGAAGGAGCTATGAGAGATGCAGGAAACCGGCAGGCCTACAAAGGAGACATACAGAAAGGGATGGGTGAGATTAATGACAAGAGGAAGAAGAACAAGAAGAAATGAAGGAAAAAGACAAGGTGTGGCCGGGGGAGACTCTAAAGAAGACTAGAAAGGATCATACGGATGTAGATAGTGTACGATGAGAGAGAGTTTTCTCAGACTGTCGATAGGAAGAAAAGAGATACCTTCCCCCCGACAGCCACGAAGACAGAAGAGGATAGAAATCTTTAGGCAGCTGGTGGGCGTCTGGAGGAGGAACCAGATAGAAAGAACCAGGAGCTCCCCAAGCGTTTCGCAGACCAGCACTCCTAGTAAACGCGAAGCAGAAGATATGCCCCTCCGGTCTTTATGCGAGGTTCTCGGTTGACTCGCAGGAAAGAAGATGAGGAAAAGTCAACAGAAGCGACCAGAACCCGTGCACTCGCGGATCTCAGATTCTGTCAGCAGGTAAGAAGGGACGTGAAAGTCGAAAACGGAGACAGAAAAGCACGACTCGCCACACCCAGCGAACCTGCACAGGGCGTTGCGTGTCTAACATAGTGAGGATACCAGAGAAAAGAGAGCGAAGGACGGAGAAGAATTCGAAGAAAAAGAACAAGTGCATGCACTGGCCGCATGAGATCAAAAAGCCAGAGGGGGGTAATCCCCTAGGGTATGGAGGCAAACTCGACCTCACTTGGTTTCTTTTGGCTTGTATTTGTCGAGTTTTCTTGAAGTTAAAATTTGCTTCCCTTTTTCAGAGATGGATGAAGGGCGGACAGAAACAGAGGAGAAGCTCGAAGAGAAAGTTGCTGAATACCAGGCAGTTGGAGACATACAGAAGTATCTTCAGTCAGCTGTCTACCTGAGACACACAACGGCTCCGTGTGCGACATAGACTCTTCTCATTTTTCACCCTTAAGTCTTCCCTTAGTTTGGATTCGAGAGAAAGAAGGCTTCTTCCTTTTCTGTGGTGGCGAAATGTCGGCGATCTGCAAGAGCAATCATCCCCTGACGTCGACCATGTGAAACGTCCGACTCCGAGGAAAAGCCTCTTCCCCGCCTCCCAGTGTATTTGACTTCCTCCCCGTTCTTCGACGTGTTGTCCTCACTATGTTGGAAACGGAACGCTGTGTCCAGATCCGCTTTCGCTGACAAGACATCCTTCTGTCTCAGTTTCCCACTTTGGTGTCTCTTCTTCCGTTCCGACGAAATATCGCATCCGCGCTTCCACGAGATAGGCCGATTTGGTTTACTACCTGCTCCCTTGAGATTAAGTGGCAGGGCTATGTGGTGTGAGCACGATCTGAACGCGGAGGCGAAGACAAGCTTTCACGCACCACTTTTGATGCGAGCCATCTCGCTCTCGCGTTTGCGAGAGCTTATCATTTGACACGACGTGCGACTGCTGGGAACCTTTCCTATGCTGTAAGATGAGGTCGAATTCCTGTAAGCGTAGAGCCCACCTTGCGAGCCTTCCCTTCTTCGCCGTCTGGAGCCAGCGGAGTGGCCCGTGGTCGGATCTGACAATGCATTTTCTCCCTAGGTTGTATTCTCGAAACTCTTCCAGGCTGCACATTACCGCCAGGGCCTCCAGATCGGTGGCTGACCATACCTGCTCTGACGCCCTGAATACGCGGCTTGCATACGTAATGGTCCTTGGCGGTCGCTCGTTGGGCAGTTGTTGTAGGATAGCTCCGCACCCTTTTGCCGACTCATCGCAGTCGATAACGTAAGGGGCATCCGGAGTTGGGTGATGCAGCAGCGGAGCAGTCGCCAGTTTGTCCTTCAGCTTGCCATACGCCCGTTCGCACTCGTCGTCCCATGCCAGTGCACCTTGGGCTACCTGTGCGAAGAGGCGTGCCGCAATTTCCGAGAAGTCTTCAATAAACCGTCGACAATACCCTGCCAGTCCTAGAAATCGCCTAAGGTCTCCTACCGACTCTGGGCGCCTGAGCGCCTTTACTGTTCGGACCTCCTGAGGGTCTGGCTTGATTCCCTGGCTGTTGACCACATGTCCTGGATACACGATCTCCGGTAGTTCCAGACGACGCTTCTTTGGATTCAGTTTAACCCTCGCCTCCCGGCATTGCTGAAGAACCTTCTCCAATAGCTCCAAGTGTTCATCTAGCCCTTTCTAGGAGACAGTGACCTCGTTGAAGTACACTAGGGCCATCGTCCATTTAATTCTACCTACGACTGCGTCCATTAAACGCTGAAACGCTGCGGGGGCATTACACAGCCCAAACGGCATCACTTTAAACTGAAGTAGCCCAGCGTGGGTGGTGAATGCCGTCTTTGTCTGCCATGGGTATTTGCCAATACCCCGAAGCCATACCCAACTGCTGAAGCACGTTGCTCCTTGGAGTCCCGCGAGGATATCATCCAATCCTGGCAAAGGGTATACATCCTTGACGGTGAGCTTATTTAACTTTTGTAACGAAGGCATTTCTTTCTCCCAGACGGGCTCTGATTCTACACGATTCTCGAGCGAGCTCCCTTTTGTCGCTTCTTGTTGCTGGATCGGCGTTCCGGTATCAGAGCTCTCTTCGACACGTGCAACAATGGCACCCTTTGTAATCCTGCAAGGCATTTGTGAGGGATTGCATACCACAGGCCTGGTGAGCCCTTCCTCTGCGGATCCGTAGGGGATTATACTTTCTTGCCATTGCCTCAGGGCCGTCGAATGGTACTATGGGAACCGCATGCATGCGTCGTCCTGACGGAGGTACTTTGCTTAGCTTCTCACTACGCGCAGGCATCGTAACCGACTTCGCTGCCTTCAGAAGCCCTTCGCCTGTTGTCCTCTCCAACAACGGCACCGTGACTTCCAGGAAGTCGGCAAATCTTACGCATTTAGTTGTGGGATCAAGCAATAGCTTTGAGAGACATTGAAACCCGAAACGGACTATGACGTCTTCCGTCGTGGTGTCCACAACGTAAACTGTTCCCCTGACGGCACTTGGTCCTACACGCAACAGAGCTTCGGCGGACGCTAGTAGTGGAAGTTTTCCTAGCTTTTGACTAAATCCACGCATCTCTCGGCCTCCTGCGTGCTCGAAGACAACGCCGAAGCGCTGCAGTTTTTCTGCCAAATCTCGTGCCATTGGGGTTTCTTCCGCTCGCAGTGCCCACCATTGTGATAAACCGAGGGACGCTCGGGCGGCGGCTCTAACGAGCTTTCCGCCCTAGGCAACACTGCACAAGGTAGTTCTTGCAGCTACTGCCGCACCCACGTACACAAAGAAATTTTATTTATTTCACGAGGACTACCTAG
>NW_027156684.1:46252-46394 GCF_002600585.1 Cystoisospora suis | reverse complement strand
CTGGACACCGAGAATCATTACAATTGCTCTCTTGGTCCCATCTTTCTCGACTCAAAGGCTACTGGAACTCCGTCCTGTTCCAGTACGGCGCCTATCGCGTGCTTGGACGCGTCAGTCTTTAGCACGATCGGCTTGTCGGGGT
>NW_027156684.1:35440-45816 GCF_002600585.1 Cystoisospora suis | reverse complement strand
AGGCGTTGGAACGTAGAGGGTGCGAGCAGCCCGCCCGTTATTCAGCGGTTGCGTACCACGAAAAACTAATGGCATTGAGGCCGGTGAGAGAAGGGCCCTCGCCCTCCAGAGGCACATACAGAGACTGTGGACTCATTACGAGGCGGCGAGGATCCGAGATGCTAAGACGGTGCCGCCTAGAGACATGCCCCAACTCACCGAGTGCTTCATTACCTTATTGTACAGCCGCGCGTCCAAGCCAGCTACAAGGGCGGGAATCCCCCCTCTGAGTGTGTTCATCATCGAGGGGCGGAAACAGGTGTTAGTACGGTACGCGCAGCGGGCTGCAGCTTTCGAAGCTGCAAACCCCCCGTCGAGTACCTACATGGTTGCTGCGACTGTTGATGAAGGGCCTGGAAGCATGCGCGCACGGCCGGAGAAGAGAGCAAAATTGCAACGCAGGCACGCCCCCACGGAGAAGGGAACATCGCCGCCGGCCACACGTCCTGCTAGTGAGTCGCAGAGGCTGCAGCAGCAGCTGCTGAACGCGATTCGGCAGCCAGCCAAGAAAGGAAAATTCTCTGATCCAGCAGCGCCACCCGGTGACGGCATCAGCGTCGGTGGTGCGGCCTTCGCATCCCGTATGCTGGCCACCTCGTAGTGGGTCCAGAGACGGTTGATGTGCCTCTGCAATACCAGGGCCTCCTTTCACCCGCTCTTAGACCCATTAACTGGCCGAAGTACGCCACAGTTGGATAGCTGTCCGGCTACTCCAAAAGCAGGCTATCCCGGACTTCGACGTACTGTTCGAACCGATTAAGCTGCGGCTTGTCGCGACTGAGGGCGCTAAGAATACTGTTAGTGTGGTGGCGGGCATGTGCCGTAGCCCGGAAAAGAAGTTGGTCAAGCCACCAGAACTGGTGGATGGCACCGTTGCCATGGCCCCGCCAGCACGCGCTTTGGAAATCCTCGAACCACTTCTCCAAATCGACTTTGTCGGGGGGCTCTTCGTCGTCGTCATCGTGAGGCAAGAGGCAAAGCTCGTTGAAAGCCTTTAAGTTGGTTGCGGGCGCCAAGATTGCGCCGTCGGCAGGTGGGGGAATTGCCGTCCGAAGGTGCTGGTCCCGCGGCGCGTGGCCGATGTCCACAAAAAGAGGCGAGGAACTCGGCTGCGCGTAACCGCCGGGTATGTCAGGCACAGACGGGGCATTTTGGCCCGCGAAATTAGGCTGTGCTGACCCCTCAGTGATCTCCAGCAATGGTTGGGCAGCCTGGTGGACGTCCTCGACGACCCCGGGAATGGGCCCGCGCGCAGAATCGTGATCCGCCATCTTCCGGAAAAGAGACGTGGTGAAAGAGCGCTAATAGAGTAGCANNATGGAACACCGTGAAACAACGGAAGAAGAGCCGCAAAGACAATCAGGTCAGGCGCCGTGCTGAGCAGGCACCGGACCAATTCTTACCGAACAAGAGATTCCCAGGTCACGGCACCATTTGGGCTGCTGCCGCAGCCGCTACAGTGCGCTGAGGTTCGCCGGTGCTCTGAATTGCAACGGCGGGTCTACGGTCCCGTCAACCAAGACGGTAAAAAGACTTTATTCATTAAAACAAGCAATATTGAAACATAAGTTGAGTCAACGGTGGCGGTCGGAGCCCCGCTCTCGCTCCCGACAATCGCCGCCTACCACAGGAGTGTTGCGTTGAACTCTTTCTCACAGAGTTCGGAGCTTATCTCAGAATCATCACTAAAGCTATAAAGGTCGATTAAAACTTAGCGCTAAATTAATCTATAAAAACATCTAAAACTCCTCTTTTTCCCGACATTGGTCTGCGGCGCCGAGCCGCGCTTCTCGTCCAGGTCGTCGGGCGGTGCCCTGCCGCGCCGACCACAGACCCTGCAACACTCCGCCTGCTGCGCGCAGGTCCAGCGTCTTCCCGCGGCGGTAGCGCGTGCTACACGCGGGCGTCACACTCGCTCTATAGTAGCAATACTAACTAAATAGCGGCAGCACGATTCTTGCCACACTAGTTTTGCTTCCGGTTGCCGTTGCTTCCAGTTGCCATCGTAGCGGCTTGATAGGAGCCGGCCCCGGGCCCGGCATATCAGATATATATGTATATATAGTTCCCCTCGAATCAGACAGTGGTACCGTGTGTGCTATGCCGGGATGTGTCGAGTCGCAACGCGTGAACGAGAGACAGAAAAAAACTGCGCGGGGTTATCACCTGATACTCGCCCCCTCGTGGCAAGAGAGCAGGATCACGATAGGCGTCCGTTCTTTTCCCGTGTGGATACCGCTACAGAAGGGCAAGGCACGACTAGCGCTTGCCTTCTGACCCCACGTACGGGAAAATACCGGGCGCGCCCGGCACGAGATCACTCTCCGAAGCGGGTGACCAAGGTTTTGCCTCCTTACGCGGACTCCCGCCGCACAGGACACAAGAAGAAGCTGATTTCACGTCGGCAGAGGACACTCAATATCCTAGAGTCCAGCGATGACTTGTGTTCTCGATGTCGTGCCGTCGAGGCGTCCGCCTTCTAAAGTAAATACTGAATTTCTGCGGAGTTGACAGGTGTGTTCACGCTGTCGAGCGTCGCTTCGCGTCACTAGGGTCAGACCGATACTAGGGTGCCCCCGACAGGGCACTTGTACCCGCCTGCGCGAGAGGAAGCAGCGGTCGGGTGGAAAGTTCCACACCCGTAAACCATTTCCGATCATCGGGTCACAGAAAGCCGGGGCAAACGGCTGTGCGGCAGGTACCGGGTGAACCGAGAGGGCAGCAGCTTCACGTGACTCGCAGCAACATCGGGAACTAACTGACGTTCCCATTCTGGAGAATGTGGGTGTGCTGGAAGCTGCAAAGTGTTGACGAGGGCTCAGCAGTTGATTTGTCAGGCTTCGGCCGAATTGGTCTGTCTGCTGTTCACGTATCAGACGCGCGCAGGACAGCCCCTGTACGGTGTCGGGGACTGCGGCCAGCACTTTTTACCCGAAGTGCCGCGTTTGCCCCGCTAGTTACCTGTCACCAGAGGGTGCCGGGAGCGGAGGAGCCCTATTCTTTCTAATCCTCGGTACAGTTTCAAAATCGTCCAAACTGTTGGAGTGAACCCAGTTGCGCCTGTTTCAAGAGTACTACTGCCCCAGCCCTTTGCAAGTACACAGCACGGCCACACGAGCGCCAACGGCGCATGTCAGTTACCGGGACCGCAGCCGTTCTGAACACAGCGCGGTTCTGCAAGTCTCAGCGCGGGTACACCTGTCCCGGATATATCTATGTCCAAACAGCTTACCAGCATCAGCTCCGTCTCAGAATTCTATTTTGTCAATCAAGATCCGCTTTTCACTCTGAAACTCCGCAGATACCTCGCGGAATTTGTTTCCACCGACAATCCTCGCAAGAGTCTGAGAGGGTCTTACCTTTCCTTTCCTGTTTGTCAAGCAGAGGGGAATTGAACGGTGTGTCCTGGCGACTCTGAACAGGGTGTACGCGGGAAGTCCACCAGCTGCAAGATGCGCGGCGAGCGCTCTCCCGGTGCCAGGCTCCCCATCGCCCGACCCCCACTATTCACCACGTCAAGCACCACGTCTCCATTCATCATGTCAAGCACATCTTCGTTCTCCGTTCCCGTGGTACCGAGTGAAGGCACCAACGCAGGAGAAACGTTTCTTTCGGAAACGAGCAGTGACACCAGTCGGCGAGTGGAAAGTCATCTCCAAACCGACGCTTTTCAGTCGACGGAACCGGGGTCCACGAAAACACGCGCCACAAGCACGGGATTGGCTTTGTCGCGAACTTTCGGGTCGACCGCGAAATACGGCACTGAGGGGGCGGTCTCTGGGTCAACTAGCGGGCCTTCAACTCCAAACTTCGTGGCCGGAGCTGGACCATCTCTTTCAATTGGAAGTTGCCCACTAGCCAGCACACAGAACAGCGACCGAGGTGAAATTTCAACAACGTTCTCGAGCCACAATTCGGTGTCGTCTGCCTCCGCTGTGTCTACTGCCTGTGGCGCGTCTACTCCGGAAAAAACTAGAGAAAAAACGCGTGTTTCGGTCGCCTCCTCTGGTCTGGCTTCGTCTGACCCCTTCGCATGTCGGCTCAGATCCACAGCTGCCTCTTCAGCAACGCAGACAATATACGACTGCACCTCCTCTGCCTTCTCAGGACAGGGTTCCTTCGTTTCAGGAACCGGTCACGACAAGCCAGGCTTCACGCCGCGGTCTCCGAAACTCTCCCACCAACTGAAGGGAACACCAGCTGCACTGATTGCAGAAGCGGCTACCGCAGAACTGCAGTCGCCCTTTCTGGCCTCCTCGGCTTCTCCGCCAAACGCCAGTGAAAGGTCAAGCACTAGTAGACTACGGGCGGCACAACGAAGTACCCGCCTCGGCCTGTCCCACAATCTGAAAAGCTCACTGGGCTCGGCTGAGTTGTCGAGAGAAGACGGGGCTTTCGTGGACAGAGGAAAAGGTGTCCCGGTGTACTTCTGATCGTGCGACTTGCCGCTGACATCTTCGCGTACAAAAAGTCCCTGAAGCGAACTTAACGTCTGGCCCAGCTAGCTTCCTTCATCCGGAGGAGTGAGTGCATCACACAAAACGCCTCAACGGAGCGAGATTGATAAGAAGTCGCGAAAAAACAGTCTGTACAGCGGCCAAGGAATAATGAAGAACTCAGTACGTAGAGATCGGGAAACCGTCTGCGACATCTGTCTGGATCTGGAGATTTGCTTGAGTGCGCCTGTTACAGCAGTCGTCTCGGCAGGAGGGACTGATGTTTAACATCGCGCGGGTCTGTACAGACTGCTTGAGCACCTGCACATTGACGCCTCGGGAAGTGTCGGATAACTCCCCTTGCTGAATGGCGTCTCGACTATCTCAGCTTGAGTCATAACGACGCACCACTCACAGCAAGTGCCTTTCTGCCGACACCACGGACTGGACACATAGGCGAAGACACTTCGCCGCGAGCTCTTTGCTTTTGCCGTAGTTGTTCCTCTCCCGCAGACCCGGGTCTCTATCTACTACAACGTGGCGGGGTTTCCAATGTCCGACAGAGGACATCCGTCGGACGTTGCGGGGTTTTTTCCCTCCTGCCGCTACGTAGACGTCCCACGGAGAGCATTCCAAAGAAGACGACGCCTCAGCTAGTCAACTTTTTTGAGGCCTATGAGTAGCGGAGCTCGTTCAAGCAACCCGCGCAAGATGGAACTATAGCTCTCTTTACTTGTGTGGGTGAGCAGATCGTGGTGCATTGATGGAAAACAAGTCTCGGAGGGTGCCGTGCGCTCACGGGCTTAACAGAGCAGCGTAACAGAGTCCCTTCGGATCCAGCTGACACCCTCCTGAAGTGGGAATGCGCACTTCTTCGTAGATCCAGCTAACTTGGGCAGGTGACCTGTTCTCTCCTCACATCCCGAGATGAAGTTCGCTGTGGCTAACCTGCATAAGCGTCGATGACAGACTCGCTACGAACGGCGGATACCGATCTTTCCCTATACGAATCCGCCCTACTGCCCGGTGTGCCACTGACAAAAACGCTCGGGGACCCGCTACGTTGGCTTGACCATGTCGCAGGACCGCTGAGGGACCGAACATCCGTACGAAGTCATCTGTTTGCCTTGTCAGGCCTCCAGCCACAAACAGCGACAACCACCACAGTGTCTGGAGCAACTGAATATCTGAAACGTCTTCTAGTGGCTCTCGTTTCTTTTTGAGATTTCTTCCATTGCATCACTCCGACCTGTACACGCGCCGCCATATCCTGACCAAAAAGCATACACGGAGTTACTCTCCAGAGTTTCGCCCTCACATATTTGTGTCTTTTCGAAAATACTGTCACAAGGTGGACATTAAGCGCAATCAGTGCAAGTCGTACAGGTGCAGTGAGGTTTGCCGTAAGCCTCTTCCTGGCACTTTCACGACCCTTACTGTACTGAGATTGAGAATAAATCACCGCTCAGGAAGGCATACTGAGACCATCCGTCGGCCACCGACACGCAACGCCAAAGAAAAAGCACCCACGTGTCCCGGTGTATGCGCTTTTCTGCCACCGGGAGCCTCAACTGGGATTCTACGGGCACATTTTCCCGGCTTTCAGGGGTAGGGCACGGTTCGGATCGAGAGAGGTTCCCTCTCTACCGTCTCGCCTGTTCGTTTCCATTCTTCAAAAACATCCTCGAGATATTCAACTCCCAGCATAGAACTTCCTTCTAGAACAGAACGTGAATACCACTCTTTCCGCCAAGCATGACACTCAGTGACTCTTCCTCCGTGAGCCTTCTGCGTTCCGGAGGGTTCAGGGGGTGGCAGACAGAACCAAATCTGCAAGAGTTTCGGTGGCGCCCTTTCGCCTCTCCGCGTTCCTTTCCTCGTTTCTACCGCATCGGTTCTTGGTTTGTGAAGATATGTTGGAAGTTAGGGTTTCCCGTGCCGAGCAGTCACTGCGTACGTTCACCGCGGATGCCTCGGAATTCCGCAAGCGACGTCCCGCCAAGATCTGCTTTCCCCTCAGTCAGCTGTTGCTGAAGAGAAAGACACGGGTAGAATGAGCTTCGGGCGTCTACACGTGTACAACTATTTGTGTATGCGTTCCCTAAGAAAGTGCGGAAGTCTTTACGTGCATTTGTTCTTTGTCCGTGGCCGCCTGTTGCAGCGGAGAAGTTCTGCGAGGCTGGCTGTGGTGTGTTCCCACATGGAATATATTCATATAGCTGTCTGCTATTCCTGTGAACGCCGGAGTGAAAACTGCCCGCCGAGAATTTCTGTGTCCGTCCAGGAATGCTAGTACACAAGGTATTGAAACGTACAAGCATGCGGGGGCAGGGCACCTGTGCGATTCCCCTTCAGCATAGGACGCTGAAAGGTTCAATAGCAACCGGTGATGCTTTGCCCGGTGGAAAACGAAAGAAGCCGGCTCTGTATACGATGCCAGCTTCTTCCGAGTGTGAAGCAAACATACACAGTACTATTGCGTCATTTCCACAAAGGTATTTTCCGCCCTTACGTCTGCAAAAAGGACTAGATCCATGCATCAAGGGCAGCCTCTACCGAATTGCTTGCTACGGTACGTTACCGGCTCGCCCTTTTCGGCCAAAGAGTGTATAACTCTATGTCGTCTCTCTCCGGCCCAAAGAGAAATCGAAGGGTGTCTTCCCCGAAGGACGGTCGCTGCAGAGGGGGCCCAGGATGATCTCCGGAACAATCGTTTTGCGCCACGCGAGGAGTACCATGTGCGAAATGGTCCTCAGGATCTGTGGCTGCTATCAGAGCAGGACCGAATCGGAGGCGACCCGGTATAGGGCCCCGGTATGTTGCCCTCGAATGCAAATAATCTCTGACTGTCCGAATCTCTTTTCAGGTCGTGCTCTTCAACACTTTCTCCGCCCGTTCATTGATCCTGCCATCGGCACGCAGTTCGCAGCTCCTCGTTTCGCCAGTCTTCGCAGTTCGTCATTCGCAAGAAGCTCCGCAATAGCGTCCAAAACGGCACGTTCGCGAACAGATAAGACAAACGTGGCGCCGCTCGAGACCTCCCCTTGCTGCCGAGGTTGTAGGTTACGCATCCACTTTTGAAGCAGAACGTTGAATGCTGTCCTGAGTTGACTGCAAGACAATCGCACAAAAGTACAGAATGTCGTGAGTGCCAAGCGATTACCTAGCCCACGCACAGGCACAGAGAAATAGGTCAGCTGGTAAAAAGACATCCACATTGACACTAAGGCGAAGTCTGACTAGAGAGCCCACAGTTCTTGTTCAATTGCCGAGCTGAACCACTCCGCTTCAGAAAAAACAGTGGTAAGCAAAAAAGAGGAAAGGGCGCTGAGTGTTAGCAGAAGAAGCAGGCACCACCAGGAGTCAGAGCTTCCACGGCGAACCAAAAAAAAAAAAGCAGAAGCGTTCTGACCGCAAGAAAATATGCATTTGGAGCGGGCAATATCCGCCCATACGTACACACTTCTTTGTAAATTTTGATTTCTCGATCCAGTGCACACGGCCTACACGTGGAGTGCCATGCCCTGCAGACTTGCTTGATCGGCAAAAGCCTTGCCTACCCACCGCCAGGTGCGCGCGCATCCGGGAGACACCCTTGAAATTACAAGGAGGTTTCCTTGTGGTCCCGGCGAGGTCAGTGGCAAGCCTTTGCCTACCTACTTACGTACATCAAAACTGTGTCACATCCTTGGCGACTGTTTGCATTGATAACAACAACGTCCTGACACGCTTGGTTATCCCAGACATATTGTATCACTCCATGTAACTGCTACCACGAGGAGCCCGTGTATGAACTACGTCATATTTGGCTGTCGCTGAAATCACGGTCCTGACCGTCGGACATAGACACCACAACGACTAACTGCATACAGCAGACACCGCCATGGCATGTCCAGCTAGTGTGGCTCATCATCAGAGATCACCACGCAAACCAAGTTAGCAGCTTCGCGAAATCAGAACTTCACCTGAGAAGAGCAGCGTCAGTAGCCGACATCTGAATACAAATCCAGCCATCAAGTACAACTTTCTCCTCTAGGAAAAACACCTCAAGATCTCCGCAGAAGAGCAGCAGGGCCAAGGGGCTAACTCCGGAAACATCTCGGAGAAATGTCTGAAGACAAACAAAAGATTAAGACCCCGCAATTGACTCTTCAGTTAAGATGAAGGCCCACACAGGAAATCCAAGAGTTTTTTCCCCTCTGTGTTCTCGACATCTACGTGCGCGGGCGAGCCTTGTCGCGTGTAACTGTGAGAAAAGCCCAGGGTAGGGAGAAAAAAGAAACTAGAAAAGGAAGACCACCCCAAACGCCTCTTCGAAAAGTGTTGCTCAACTGTTCAGGCACTTCCTCTTGAGTTGTGTAGAAGAAAGATGCGATAGTAAGATAGGATAAGCCTCGCGAAAGATGAAAAAGACTCGACTTCAAGACGAAAACCTCTTTTTCTTCCGGGGTTGTCAGTAGGCTTCGAACTCATCCGTGAAATACTATACACGGGGATGCCTTCCCTATGTTTCTTCTACATTGGAACGCTCTCTAATTTGAGCAGCAGTCTTTTACCACAGGGCGAGTAACACAAACAGGGCACCGCTACATATCACAGGCGTAAAAGAAAACAGTTTTATGACTTTCTCCCTAAACAAGGTTCTCAATGCAGTATCAAGGGAATTCGCGCAGCCTCCTTCGGAAAAGCATTCCTAGTGATACCAGGGTTACTTTGTCATTTCTTCTTTGTCCACCGCATACACGCTTCTGCAGCATCTACCACATGGCCAATGATGTTGAGTAGCGCTACAAGTTGGCTGGCGCAACCGTCGTCACAAACTTGTTAAGAAACAATCTACACACGCAAGACGAGAACCGTTTTTCTCGGGTACCGAAGTCCATAAACAATAGACTACACAAGGCTGACTCTCTTGTGTTTTCACCTGCGAGGCATTGCCACCCGGGGACGCATGAGTGAGTTTCTCATGGTAAACAAAAAACCTGGAGAAGGACATGCAAAAATGAAATTCCTTGAGGTTACAAAGCTGTCACACGAAACAGACAAAATGCTAGACCCAGAAGGGGGGACGGTCACTAGGGACCTCTACGCACTTGAGCAAAACCACAGGAAAGGGACACCCCTTGGAGCTGTATACGAATGCCGGCGTATGCGAGGGCACCTAGCACAGATACTCGAAGCCCCTAATATGACTACTTGCGTAGGGCATGTGCACTGTCGTATGAAAACAAAACCTGCACTCGTACTTGCGACGCGTGATTCCTAGAGCAGTCCTGCGCTCACCCCGCGGGCAAAGACACCTGAGCACGCATATATATATGTATATATATATATACATATATATATATACATGTACGCGGACAACTACACGCACGCTTGCATCCGTGAAGACATCCAGCCAGGTGTACGGAACGCGAAGGGGCAGGGAGGCTGATGTGGAACAGGCATGCAAACATTGGTGGTCCTGCCATTCAGGTGCTCATGCCTCCAACTACGTATTTATCATTCCGGACCTGCTTGGCTGGAGCTACCTCGGACCTCGGAAGACCGAAACACTGGGAGTTTTTTCACGTCAGAGAAACTCACGTGTGTCGCGACCGGCCCTTCAGGTCCACACTCGCAGGGTGTAAGTACGCCGGGGCAGCTTGGGCTCCTGTTTTGAATTGACGTCCGATGCCATCGCCCCTCCATTCAACTGCTACCTAGGAAAAAACCAGTGGAGAAGAATACCAGAAGTGAACCTGTCACGTAGTGAGAGCGTAGCTTCTATTCTCATCTGACGAGGCTATGGCCAGCGCCAGACCCTGCCTGGCACAAAGAACAGTCTGCAAACACCCTCATTTCAAAATCAAATAGTTGTGAACGGGAGAGGTTCACGCATGCATCACCGCGCACTACGCG
>NW_027156684.1:535-35079 GCF_002600585.1 Cystoisospora suis | reverse complement strand
ACTCATGCATCACCGCGCACTACCGTTCCTGAGACGGGGAGTCGAGAGGGATCAGCCGTTGTTCTCGACCAGGTGATTGGAATACAACGCCGATAACGAAGCACGGGACCCGTGTGAAGGGGAAAGAGCGAAGAATCAACCTGCTGCTCGGTGTGCGGTCATTCTCTGATTTAGCAGAACTGTGAACAGAAAGACGCTTGCCGTCATCGCGAGATAAAAACAACACTGCGCACAGACAAAAAGACTTCTTTAGTTGATCTTCCACAAGGAACACGGATACATTCCGAGGAAGTTTTCCTACGCCTCTCTGCTAGCCTGCAAAATCAGCTGTCTCTTTTTGCCGCCCGCAAATAAGATAACCACAAGGACACATAGACGTGGACGTACGGTGAAGGGATACGTGAACGCAGATAGATCCCAAGGTGTGTTCTAGCGTAAAGAAGAGGAGAGCAAACAACAGCATCAGCACCCGGACAGATTTACAGTGCATGTACGTACGCACGAGCAATCAATACTCAGCGACAGCAATTTCCCGTCATCCAAAGAGCGTTCCAAGTAATGACCGCCTACAGATGAGCTCCACGACCACACGTGTGAACACACGTAACCACCAGCGTGCAGAGCCCGAGGAAGAAACAAATACCCTAGAAGGTAAAACTGCGCTTGCTAGAGAGCGCAGCTGTCCAGTACGGGCGCGCCGGTCTCTGCTCACGCGGGACCGGCACGCTCGTAGTGTCTCTGTACCTGAGGATACAAAGCAGCCCCTACGAGAGCGCGGAAGAGAGACAGTTGTCTGATGTCTTTTAGCATGCCCACAGGGCTAGAGAGGCCATTGCCGGGAACCCCGTCCATTTGCCTAGCTGAAGTATGCCGGGTGGTAACTGGAGACTGCTGTTGGTGGTAGTTTCTACTGGTGCACCTTCCTCTCTTTCTCTCGTCCGAAGGGCCGACTGAGACAGTAAAAGGGAAATTGCTTTGCGGCAGACAGGAAGTATCCCTCTCGTCTTCCTTGATGGAGGAAACACAGAAAGAATCAAGTCCTGCATCCAAGAGCGCCTGCATGCCCATAGGAAAGAAATTGTGGAAGGGAAATTCGGTGGGACCGAAGAGAACGGGGGGCTGGCACACGGTAGACCTCCGGTCTTAGGTACGCATGCCAGGTACCCTCGTGTCTAAGACTCCTAATTACGTCGTGAACTCGGCGTGGCGGATTCTGCTGATTGAGTCCTCGGTGCTCAAGCACCTACCCACCAACGCACGGCCACTGTATACGATCCCGTGAGGCGCCTGTCACCCGAGTCGTGCTCATGACAATAGTGAACACGCAGATATATGCCCAAGAAACCTGTACCCATGAAGAAAAGCCTTCCGAGCTGTCAGCCAGCCACGACGCCTTGAAAAACTGAACTCTTTTGGGTCACGCCAGTGAAAAACACTCACGCCAATGCTGCTGATCCGTAGGAGTTTCTACCTTGGAACTGATCAAAGGAAAAGTGAAGTGCGACGAAGGGTCTGAGGACGACCTTGTAATCACTTTAGAATAAGTACACACACTGGCCTAACAAGAAAAAAAACGACAGCAGCCTTTTGGCGGGATACTTCTCCATCGCTCTACATCTTCCTTTCCCCCCTTCCCTGAAGCAAGACAAGTTCTTTGCGCTTACTCTGTGCTTCGTTTCGATGTATGCTCACTGAAAAAAAAAGCTAGGGTCTCCACACACCTCAACTTGCGGTCACTACTTGACACGCGCACAGGCCAAACTCATACCTTCGACACGGCTGGTACAACATTTCATTTCAATGTCCTCGCTAACGCAAGTACACGAAACCACACGTCCAGGGCGGTGGACACGCGTGAATTACTGTAAGTGCGTTCTTTCACGCCTAAACCTCGGATCGAATATACCGACTTTGTGAAAGACAGACAGAGCCACATGGATCTTCTGCTCCATCAGCCGCCAAACACCTGTACAGTGCCCCAGACTGACTCCCTGAATGTGTCTCCTTGTGTCTAGAACATTTTCAATGGCTCGGATGTCCAAACAGTTCAAAGTCGCAAAGCGCGCGGCCTCTCCTTTTCCCGAACGACGCCTCTCCTCGTATCCAGCGACGGCATGCCACAGTGCAACGTGGTCGCTTCCTGTGTCGCCTTACAGATGAAAAGACACACTGGAAAACTCTCACGTGTTCGGCGGAGGAAATGGAAGTCGCCCTTTCCCGTCATGTCTTGAAGAAGACCGCAGCATTCACGACAACGAACGGTACACAAAAACCCTTACTACACCCATGCATCTGCTGGTTCTACAGGAATGCGAATTCAGGACCGAAAAGCTTGTCTTCACCTTGTAGTTGGATACGCCATTGCGAGTCGTTTCTGAACGGCGAAGTAGGTGCTGAGTTGAACTCACCGGGAGAACTACTCGAACGCTCAAGACAGGCTTCTAAGCAGTGGGAACCGCTCTTAAACAGATGCTGGTCTTTCACTGCAGATCACCCACCTTTGCCGCGCGCACACTCTCTTATTAGCATTTGGAGTCGATTTGCCAGCTTCCACAGAAGAGGTACTAAAGACAAAGAGGAGGCGAAAGAAACATGGCCTGGGACACAACCGGAAAGCTGGAGCGAATGAGCAGGTAACTAAAGCCGACAGGTGCTCCCCAGAGTTCCCGTGCTATGAACTCTGTGAACAAACTCATATCCTGTTCTTGCTGCGCTGCTGAAAAGCAACCTTGGCGATACATATGGTCTCTTTCGAGAAATGTGCAAGCGCGTACATGCAAGTTTCCTTTTAGCTTCGTCTGCTTGTTCTCTTCCGTATTTGAAAGCTGAAAATAGTTGAGTCTTCACATTCAGAATCGCGGCGAGCGTTAGCGTTGTGTCTAGGACTCCGAAGACGGCACCAAGAATCAACAATTTCCCCATGGCCACGTCCACAGGCAAGCGCGACAGTTGCCAGCCAAGAGGGCTCAGCCGCAAGTCATCTTTAGCATAGCCGAGAAGCTGATAAAGAGACAGCAAAGAAAACGATAAAATCCTTATCATTCGACAAGCGAAAAGCTCAGTATTGCTATCTTGTACTCTTTCAGCAAGAACATCAGACTGTTTCCTTCACCCAGCACGACTCCGACTTGCTCGTCCTCATAGATGCTATGTACCACGAGGTCAAGTCTCCAACCGCCTCGACGCATCATGTACCCTTACCGAATGTTCTACTTGTGCTACTGCACACGCCCAGTTCCTCTAATTCCCTCCTCGTACGGCGGTGAGAGAGGGTGCTCGGTTTCGACACCGAGATTGGAGCGAACTAACTTGCCGTGGACGAACTGGAAGAAATAGGAAGGAAGGAAAACAGCTGATACCGAGAAAACGTGTCCGGACTAAGAACGGCCGACTTTTCATGGCTGCTCATGGTCGTCTCCATTTCCGAGCGGAGAGGCCTTTCTTTGGGGAGTTCTTGACAAGCAGTGGCAATCGCGCTACACCAAGTGAGAGCGTGAAGCAAGGAGATCTTTGTGTAAGACAAGCAATAAAGGGTACGGCTTAGAAGCCGCACAGAACAAAGGCCAACGACTCGTATCGGCATTCTACTAATTGTGGGCAGCCTACCTTGGGCTGCCCCAAATTAGTAAAATGGCGGTACGTCGGTTACGAGGGGGAGTCGCATCTCATCAGAAAAGAGTAATCTCAGAGCGGAAAAAGCGAACCGAAAACCTGTACTTCCGTGGAAGGTAGACGGGAAAATCGTCAGACAAAATAAAGAGGCAAAGAAGAGAACATTACCTGTTGTTTTTCATCTTCCCGTGCTACTCGTCGCCTTCCCCGCTTGGCACTCTTCCCTCCAGCATGGTCCGTCTTATCCAGCAGTGCGAAGACATCTCCCTTAGGGCGGTACGTATCGGTGACCGTACACACCATACTGCTACAAATACATCCCAGCAGAATGCCATCTGCTTCTCTATCGAAGCTTGTCTTACACCCTTGTGACGGGAACCCCATAGACGGGAAAATAAAGGAGGAGGGATGAGAGAGCGCAGAAGCACATGAAGAAACAGCAGGGGCAAAATAAGACGGCGGAGTAGGCGGGGACTTTATTACCGGGCTCGAAGATGGAGGAGGTTGTGAGGCAGTGTCGCAGGCAGATCGAGATTTCACTATCGATTCTTGCAGTGGAAAACAAGAAGGCGAATCATCAGAAGGACACTGGCCCTCTGGGGCGGCATCGATGACTGGAAAAGGGTGATCAGAACGTTCAAGAGCTTGAATAGCCCGTAGGTGCTTCAAAGCCGCACAGATTCGCAAAGCGTCAGGGGCATCTAGGGCCTCAGCAAGCAGGCGTGCCGGGTGATCGAGTCTGCACAGGGGACGAGGACAAAACAGCGAGCAGACTGGAACACAAGCCTAGGGACTCCGCGTTTATGTCCGGGGTGCCTATTCAGTCATTCTTCATGTCTGTCTAGCTTTTTTCTGTATCACCCGTTCTACCAGCTGGTATTCAAAAAGTACGGAGCATGCGGAGTGAAGTAGACACTTCAAGACGAGGCTGACGCGTCCAGAGCTGCTGTAGTATATTAAAGGCTCTCTTACATAGGTGAGCCACTCTCTCTAGTCTGCTTTCCCTGCTGTGAGGATCCTGCCGGAACAGCCGCCCCCGAAGTGAGGGCTTGCCCCCGCGTATTTCGGCTGTAGATGACATCCACCTGGTGCAAAACGAGAGTGCAAGTTTTCGCTTGTCAACCTCAGTGGTTTCTTCTTCCAGTCTATGATGCTGTCCTCCCGGCGCAAGAAGTCTCTCCTGACTTGCAGTGAGAAGAAGATCTGACCACTAGAGAGAGAAAGAAAGGTCGCACTAAGAAGGTGACGCCGTACCGGAGAGCGAAAAGCTGCAGACAGATTTCTTCAAGCGGAGTCACCAGAATTTCTGGCTGCATGTGGTCTTCCATTTTCTTCTCAAACGTCCAAGTCGAATAAAGGCCGAAATACAAGCCTGGCGCAACGCGGCCGGCACGTCCTTTCCTCTGTTGCGCGTTAGCCTTCGTTACCCACACGTCCTGTGCGTCATACAAAGAATCTACACAACACTCGTTATATGCGGACATGGACATATCTATATGCGGACATCCACAACAAAGTAGAGAAATGCATACGGGGAGATAGAGGTATAATACAAAAGAAGAACCTCGTTGCTTTTCCTTTGTTACCTTCGTTTCCCAGCCAAGTTAAGGAGATATGAAAGACTAGCAACAAGTCACGCCGGCGGAGTCGACGCAAATGAACGGTGCTGAAGATAGATGCGACGGAGTTCGGGACCGGGCAAACGCACGCACAAACTGAGATGAGAAAAGGCCACTGTAAAAAAGAAGCTGACAAGAGAAGAAAAGAGAGAGGAACGTTCATCAGCTGAGCACGTCCACAATATCTATATCTATATATATATATATATATATATATATATGTACGGATAGCGTGAAAGTGGAAAGACATGATAGGTATCCATACGGAGAAAAAGGGAGAGGACGGAGTTTCTTTCACCACTCATACCTTGACTGTGGAGAGACGAGAAGCACTGTGGAATGATGTGGTCCGATGAAGTCCCGTGTCTATGACAAAACTGATGTCCTCGATGGTGATCGAAGTCTCTGCAATGTTTGTCGCCAAGACAACTTTTCGTTGTCCAGCAGGGGGTACAGAGAATGCCCTTCGCTGTTCATCCATGGGCACAAAGGAATGAAGTAAAACAACAAAGAATCTGCTGGTACCTCTTCCCCCAGACTCCCTGTCGCCACATCGTTTACCCGCATCCACGACTGTCTGTCGCTCCCTAAGAACTTGAGAACATTTCTTCAGTTCTGCCATCCCAGGAAGGAATACAAGAATTCCTCCCCCTCCACCTACACGGCTGAAAAGCTCTTGCGGAGACATGCTAAAAGCTTCAATAGCTTCCCTTATCCCTATCGCTTGACTGCTGGAGGTACACTCGAACGAACACGTAGGCGCGGAGCGTGACGAAGAAGAGGAGGAACGCGACCTCGCCGACAGGGTTCTGGAATGACAGCACTCATCAATCCAAAGAATCAAGTCGACGATTAGATCATAATTGATTTCTTTCTCATTGTACTTCCACAGATCCTCCAGGAGACGACGAGGGAGAGAGGCGTATGGTTCGTGATTACGAAGGGAGGATTCTTGTTCAGCAGAAAGACTATTCTGAAGGCAAGCAGCAAAGAAGGTCCGAGGCATGCGGACCAGCATAAATGCGAATACACATGAGGCAGTAGTAGCATGCCCCATCCTAAATGCCCATCCAGCACCTACGTTCCCCCCACGCAGGCGTACGCACGAGCGTCCTTGCAATATGCTGCGTCCCCTGCCCCCTTTAGGGCTAGAAAGACAGCCACCCTCACATCAAATACAGCAACGATACGTAGACGAAATAAGCGTTTAGCAAGAATGACGAAGAATCAGTTTTAGCCCGCTACTGAAACCTTCGAGTGATGTATGTGTCTAGACAGAGGAACCGACTGTGTTCAAAAGAAAACAGAATACCAGCGAAAACGACGCCTTTTGAAGCCTCGCCTTGGATACGGGTCGTTGCAACCTCGCCTCCTCACCAGTCTTCTATCAGGCCGAAGAAAAGGAAGCCGGATGTCATGCTTCGTGACGTGCAGAACATTCTGGAGAAAAAGTGTGGTAACAGGGTATGTCCGACCTGTAGGTAACCAAGTGAAAGACAGCAAAGTAATCTCCAGGGGAAAGCCTGACTCTTCTTCGGAAAAACTCAAAATTCCGCGGGCCTCAATATATTCGAGCATCAAGCGTTTAACAAAGCAACTGTGAAGAGACTGAGAGATCATCGGTTCACGGTATGCTCCCAAAAATGCTATATAACTTAGCCTTGACATGATTATCGCTATCCATCCCTTACCATATGCCGCTCACAAGAAGCTAGAACCAAGCTTGTCTCGGATATCAACATCCCTAGTAGAACAGTACTAAAACATTGGTAGTCTTCTCGCTGGCGATCGACAGGAGAGTGATTGCATGACAATCGCCGGTACACACACAGGACCTCAACGTTCACCGCGAGGACATCCTAAAAGAAACGTGACGGATGTTTGTGTGAACGGAAAGATGCCGTTAGTGGGTCTGTAGCCATTCAAACAAAGTAATACATGCACATTTAGGTGCAGTACAAGGAAACCCCGTAGATAGAGTGAAGCGTGCTAGATATGCCTCTCTCTCCTTTGCCTTCTCATTAAACAAGCGAGCATGCGAGCGTTCCATGCACAAAAGGGACTGTGAACCTTCGGGGCTGGAACGCTTCGTGCCTTCCCTAGAACTCGGACTTGTAGAGTCTGTTGGGAATGGGTGAGCTGAAGAATCACTTTGACAGTGTGCTCAGCAAAAGCCAGTTAAACCTCAAAAGCAGGTAGTAGACGATGTCTTTCCCTCTCAAGTTCATAAGATATAGAAGAGACTGCTGCTTCTGTATCGCTTTCCCTAGGACAGGACAGATACCATCTCTCCTCCGGCCAAACAAGCTGTCTTTCTTGAGAAGGCACCGCAGGGAACCGCTTTTTCGTTTGCCCAGTCGCACCTTTGACATGGATGATCTTGACATTCTCTCCAAAGTAATTTGCAAATGTCTCCGCATTGATTGTAGCAGACATGAGAACAACACGCAGGGTCGGTCTCTGAGGGTAACATAAGAGAAGGCGACCTGACGGAAGAACACATCCTTCTCCTGTGGATGCAACAGAACATGGAGCAGGACTAAACACGACGAAAAAGTGCAAGACGTGACAAGTTTACACGATGATGACAAAACGCGCAAACGAGTACTGATTCATATCGAAACACCATGCAAAATATGCGAAAGAAAGGAAACAATTGAGGAACTCCAAGAAAGAGTGGAAGTCAAAGGGAGGAAGACGCGTGTACAGTTGAAGTACAGACTTTTCTATGAAGAGAGTTACACAACGACAGAGAAGCAACGGAAAGTGCTTAGGTTACCTGGAGACAGACAGCGCTCAGCTGGAACAGGGTGAGGACTCTATCGTCTGTTACGAAGTGTACGAGTTGAGACGTGAGGTGGGTGCAGGCGCGTGCCGGACAATACAGTTGAAAAACTGTTGCCTCGGAGAAGCGTCTGCCAGTGTGAGAAGTGTTCGCAGAGGTGACAAGAGCAGACTCTTCGTCGATGCGAAGAAAAGAGGGAATGGACCCAACATGCCTTCAGTGTTTTTCGAAGCCACGCGGACCTGACACTAATGCAAGCCTACCATTGGAGAGACCGACATACGTACGGCTAGTTTTGTCGGAAAACAACAAAATTGGTACCACGAGTCAACGATCTCAAAGCTGGGCTGCACACCCCTTCAGCGGCCCAATCCATAGTACAAAGAATCACGAGTGGACTGACTGTAGAGCAGCAACCTTTCAGGGTAACCGTATAGTAGACAAGCGGGTGCCTGCATACCGCAGACGTTCACCAACAGGGAGAGCGCCATCACACTCCAACATTCTCGTTCCATCCTTTGCCCGCCCCTGCGCATGCGGGAAGGAAGGTGAACGGTTTTTCTCGTGGCGCGATCGGCTTGGAAAGGCAGAGCATCCCCTGTAATAGTGTTGTACCCTGTCAGGAATGTGAGGTTGACGAAGGGAAGAAAATCGCACCTCCGAGCAACACCTGATATTAAGCGGGCCGTCCCCTTTTCAGGGTAAATACTTCAGCTACCTAGTTCTCGCTTGGCTGCGAACATGGTAAGGACGTCTTGGTCTACTGAACCTCCTCTTTCGCCCACCTTCAACTTCAAGTACAGCTTCTAACTGTAAAGAAAATGCTCAGGTCTTACCGTAGGTAGAATGCGCTTGACAAGAACAAGAAGGACGTCAGTCTGCAAGTCTCGCTCGTGGACTTCATCGATGAAGAGATGCGTTACAGTTTCCAGTCTCGGCTGGCTTTCCATCATTCTGAAAGGCGAGAGATGCAAGACGACACAGACAGAGGAGCCGGCCAGGGATCATGAGGAAGAAGAAGCAGACTGAGCTTCGGTGAAACAAAGACACCGACATGGAGAAAAAGGGCAGTATGTCCTGCGCATGAAGTATACCGCCCCAGGAACTGGAAGGAAGATGGCAAATGCAGATCACGCCACACGAGAACATGCGACCAGCAAGACTGTGACCATGCACGCGAGCACACTTACCCACTTATAGCTGAGCCCTTTACTGCAGACGCAAATACACGGACGCAGAGGCTTTCGATTGCCTTATCAAACGGAAGCAGTGTCTCCACTGAGGGGGTACCACTTTGCTGCAAAATTTGTATATACAGACGACATCTTTCACAAGTACACGCACGCTCGCCTACCTCAGCAGCACACCCGTGGTGCACACCAGCAGCCGCGTGTCGGGTCCACGCTTGCCTTCCATTCTGCGCATAAGGGGGAAGAAGAGCCCAGGTTCCAGGAAAGTCTTGCAACGAGTCGGAAACAGCCTGTTTTCCACACGCCTACAACGTTTATGGTTTAGCAACAAACCAGCCTTTCGAGAAAATACATGGCCTGCTGCAGGCGACACAAAGCTCCTATGTGCGACCCTGACGTAGCGAAAGGCTCAAAAACAATGTATACGGTTCAGACAGTGCCTACAAGACATATGTTTCACTGCAAAAAGTTGGGGAAGGATCGAGAGCACCTGCTTTGGAGGAAGTACGAGAAAAATTTGCTCCGTTCACCAAACTCACGAAAAACCCTGAATAAGACGATGTGCGAAAAACAATCCGCACTAGCTGGTATGTGAAACGAAGCTTTCTTCGACTCTCTAGAGACATTACTAGGTCGATATCCGAAAGGTGCTGTGGCATTCTTGCGCCGCACGTAACTGAACGGGGAACAAGTGAATAGGTGTCCTTGTCTCCGGCACCCATTAAGAAGGGGCGCGCTACAGAGATACGAAGCGAACGTGAATCAGACTGAAGACTCCAGATCGCCGTGCAGTCACCCGTCTCGTTACCTTATCTGATAACCAACCGTCCCTCCAACTCGGCCTTTCTCGCTCATCTCTTCTCCAATACGCTCAGCCACAGAGATAGCGCAGATTCGTCGAGGCTGTGTAACGACAATAAAGCAGGCCGCGGCCTGGCCCTGTTGCAGGAGATGCTCGAAGGCATACTGCGGAAGCTGTGTCGTTTTTCCGCACCCCGTCTCACCACATACCACGAGGACCTGCATAACGTAGACCCACAAGCAAATACTACTACTTACATATATTGTAAGAGTGGCATTTCAGAATCTCATCCCCCGCAATGTAGGGCGAAGCGAACTGCGAACAAGGCGGTTTTGCACACTCGTACGCCGAAATCAAAACACACCAGAGTAATCCGGCCCACGACCAAAACCAGAGAGAGCTTCAAGGGAGTTTCAGAAAACAAATATCAGATCTCGAACTGAGATGTCTCGATCCGGATGCGGAAGCAACGGCTACGCAGCGGAGGGTCTGTCACTGAGCTGTCCCAGCTCCATAACTTGCCACCGGCAAGACAGAAAATGCCCGCGCAGTTCGGAAAAAGCCGGACAACAAGAGCCCTCGGACTGTGCATTGAACGTAGAATTCGGCGGCAGCTATGGTTCGCCTACCGCTAACGCCGTGAAGAGAAACATAAATCTGCACAGAACAACATGAGTACTTGACTGATTTCCACGCAACCGCATCAAGAACGCGAATTCCCTCCTGACGTTGTCCGGGGAACGGGTCCCGCAACATGCCAAGCCTTTTAGATTCGTCCCAGTGAGACTCGAGAGGGAGAAATGACTCTTATTTCACTACTCGTGAGTGCTTTCAAAAACACACCCCTGAGTATAAAGCCAGGGGAAGCGGTACAGTGCATTCGCCTATCATGTATACTGTGCTCCAGTCGCCCTAGACACTTTAGCCCCCCTCCTGCAGTTGTTTCCTAGGGGGCCTTCTTGCGTTGTCATTTTTCACTGCCCCACCTGTTGCCGTTGCAGTCCTTGTAGAAATTCCTCCCTGTAGGCGTAAACTGGAAGCTCTCGGCGTTTCTGTTGGAAAGGATCGGCCCTCCTTTCCCATGCACTCCGCAACTCTTCACTCGCTTCCCGGGTGGCCTGCACAACGTCAGACAGTCGCTTCTGATCTTCTGCCTGTAGCTTTTCTAGGAGACCCTTGGCTACTCCTACGAGTTCTCCTTCTTCAGGTTGTTCTTTCTCGCCTAGCTGATGTCCTCCGGGGAGCTCTCGCGTCTCCCGGGAGCCGTTGTCTTCTTCGTCGTCGGACGAAACGTCGTCCTCTTCTTCGTCGTCGGACGAAACGTCGTCCTCTTCTTCGTCGTCGGACGAAACGTCCTCCTCTTGTTGCTCCGTTGTTTGAGCAGCCTCTTCTGTTTCCTCTTGTTCCTTCTCTTGTTCAAGCAGAGCCTTCAGGTACGCTATTCGTGCCGCCCGAGATTCCGCAACCGCTGCGGCCTCTTCCTTTTGCTTTTCTAAGCGGTCTTGAGTGCTTGTCACTACCGTTCCAAGACTGTCCGTACGTCGTCGAGTAGAAGGCGATGTCCAGCGGGAACTGATTTCTTCCAGTTCACGTTTACTCTTATTGAGTAGGGTGAAGAAAGTGCTGGTTGGTTGAGATTGCCGGGCTCCTGCTATCGTCGCACATCGTGAAGCTGCCGCAGCCTTTGTTCGTGTGACCCCGGTCAGATGCACGGTTTCCGAAGCACTATCAGCGGTTGAGGAAACTGTGGAACAGTTGTCTTGTCCGCCGTCAGATTTACCCCACCAGCGTAGACTCGGACGCATGAGACTAGCGACATCTTCGCTCTCTTCTGGTGCGTCCTCCGATCCGATAGCTATCTCTTGTGCTTTCCCTGCTGCATCATTACAACTCACAGTGCAGTGCTCTTCTCTTCTCTTCTGTGTCTCTACAGCTCCTGTCCCTTCCAGTAATAGACCCCCACAGCAGCTGCACTGATCGTAGTTCCCCTGCTGAGCTTTTCTGTCTCCGCCGGTGTGTTGATCATCATTGAGCAAGGGGTGTCTGCCGCCTCCGGGCGCCGGACCTACCTGGCAATCTGAGTGGGCCTCAACCATTTTCGACCGCTCGTGTACCTCTTTCCTCTTCTCCGCAATTTCTTCTCCGTGCGAGCACTGTATGCTTCTAGACCACTCCTGAAGAAGTGAAAGCCACTCAAAGAGCATAGGGCCGTGTCTCCAACTGCGCATACTGCGAGACAGAAGCTCTACAGTTACCTGTCTTCGTCGGGAAATGCATGCGGCAGGATGTCTCAGCCATAGCAGAACAGGCGGGTGGGCAGGATAGGTCCAGGTCACTCTTTCATTGTCCTGCCTTCTGTCCGCGTCCCGTGAATGCTCTGCCTCCTGCCCCATGCTGGAACTTGAGCTCCTACTAGCCGATCCCGTATAGAGGTATACAGCTACGGAGCATGTAGGATCTACGTCAACCTCAATGACATGACTTCGGTGCCGAGGAAACATTTCTGACGGATTCTCCTCTACCACCTTGTGTGACTGATATCGCGACAGGGCCTGCGTGAAAGAAAGCGGGGAGAAATGCCTAACGGCGTCGTCTCCGAATATAGCACGCAGCGCTAACAATTCCTCTTCCAGATCTGTCTCCGCCGCTTCCGCTGAATGATCCTCGAGCAACTCAGTACCTCCAGTGAAACTCCATGGAAGGGCCGGAGCAAAGTTCTTCGAAAGTGGTGGTTGCACAGAGAAATTGTTCACATTCGGATCTGCCGTTGCCAAGACACGAAGCAAGACCGTGGAGTACACAGATTCGACGTCTTCAGTACTTCGCGGTTGCTTCAGGTTAGCGTGGAGGTAATCTGCACTTGCTGTAGCCGAGCTAGAGGGAGAAGCACGCGTGCCTGTCCCGCCGGGATGAAGCGAAGGGCCGCGGCTACAGCCTGGAGAACTCAGAAATGTCGAGCCGGCTATATGGTTTTGTGTGAACTCCGTGAGGAGACATGTCAAGTCAATCTTGCGAATCCCTAGAGATTCCAAGGAGACAAGAAGAGCAGGTGGCCATGTATGGTCCTGAGCCGATGCTTCGTTGTCAACCGCCCCCTCCGTTACTTGATGTGTGCGGAGAAGAGACGTGTTCAAATCACCCTTGCCGTGATTTTCACTGCTGCTTCTCTCCCCGCCTTGTATCTTCTTCTGGGGTTGCTCTTGTCTATACGACATCTCTAGCAGTCTAGCATGAAGAATGCGTTGATGTTCTTTTCGTAACTGTAAGAGAGCTTTAGAGTCCCTGAAAGGCTCTGGTAATGTTGCACCTCCTCTCTTCCATAAAGACGCTTCGAGATTTCTTGCGGCTTTTTGTAACTTCTCAGCTTCTCTAGCTACAGCGCACTGCCGGTCATCGAAAAGACGGACAGTTGGCTGCATTAGAACCTCTACAGCACCCTCTCCGGCGGCCGCAGAGGCACAGATAATTTCTACACATGTGCGCAAGAGATGCCCAACAGCTCGCAGCTTCACCTTCTGTCTCTTATGATCTTCCTTCTGTTGCCGGGCTAATATGGATCGTCCCACAGGAGTAGACCCATCAGAGGACGCTTTTTTGTTCCTTGAAGAAGTCTTCCTGCTATTCTCGTCTGCACACAGTGGCTCGTCCTCAAAAGAAGGGAAAAGGGACCTCATCTGATAATGGCGCACCACTCGACAACACGCGAGGCAGTTTAGAATTTCGTCGCCTTCAAATCCAAGCCCCTCAAGACGTGCACGCGTCTCTCGCTCAACAGAACACCAGAAGAGTGCAGTTTCATCTCTCTTTCGTCTCATTTCCTGTGAGATACAGCCTGTGCCCGCGGCAGATACAAAGGAAACTGACGTGGAGCAAGCACTCCGACTTCCGTTGGGAAGTGACAGAAGCGGTGAGTCGGAAGGAAATCCTATTGCGAGGGAAGAAGAACGTCCACCAGTGGTGTGCGGGGATGAGACACAAACCAACGACGATGATGGTAGTACCGGTGGGTATGGGGAGGAGCAAGTTGAGAGCGAACTAGAACTCTGACCATCCCTCTGTACATCGGACAAGGCATGGAACTCCATCGATATGCTACGTTGAGGGTCCTCAAACCCGGAAGCAAGGACGCAGTGACTACCCACGAATGTCGGCTCCTCGCCTCTCGAGGGCACACCGCAAGACGGGGTCAGACAGCCTCCGGCCAGGACTCTTTCATTTGCTGTCAGGGCAAGAGTAGCGCATGGCGTGAGCCGACAGAAGCCGGAAGAAGTCTCTCCTGTACGAAAGGCACGACGCTCAGCAGCCGCAGCTGCGCTACCAGACATCCGCGGTTGTGTGAACCTAGACCGAGAACTCTGGAAAACAATGGCTGACTGACGACTGTCTTCGTAGACCGTCCTTGTCCCAGCAGAACAAACAAATGAAGAGGATCCCCGGACTCTACTCGTTTCTCCTGTCTCCCCTCTTCTGGCCGCACGCGAGCTGCCCCGGCCCCGTTGACGGTTAGGACCCATCGCGGGAGAAGGAGAATGCGAAGACTCTACTCTTGACCGGACGAAAGGTGACACAAGAGATGGGTGACACCGTGAACCTAATGTGGCTGCCGAACGGCGGTCGATGTATTACAGCAGCAGAGGAGGTGAGGGCGAAGACCCGCCAACACACCTGTTGTGCGTGCCTGCGATCCTCCCGTAATCAATGCGGAAACCAGGTATGACAACCAAAGAAGGACGAAAGAAACCGATCTTCTTGGCAGCAGAAAGCCCTTGTTACCGCTGTGAGCTCTTCGCTCAAGTTCCACGTAGCTGCACAGTCGGAATGTACTCAAACGCAACGCCAGCGAGACGAGACACTCACAGCCCGTCAAGCCACTAGATGGTAGATGGCGAAGAGAGGTGGCGCGGTCGTCGCCGCCACCTCGTAGTGACTGGTATGTATTGGAGCCAGGACATAACAGTGATTTCGGTACAGTAAGAAAGATGATAACTGTTACCAGTTTGAGCATCGACTGCGTGCTGCTCCGTCCCAGCACGGAGGCAGCTGATACTTGACATTGTGCAACAATAGAGCCGCCAAGGCCAACCGTCTCACTGCAGACACCGACACACTACGTCGGAATGGAGAACTATGGTGTTGCGGGGTCTCTGTCTTCTGAAGAACGTCTCCGGTGAAACGTTGTAGGCCAGTTCGCTCTCGGCAGTGCTGGGTCCGCCTTCGCATGCAAAACGGATCAAGCACGCCCGCCCATAAGGAGTGTCCTCAGATTTTCGTTGTGCTAGGCACGCGGTCGCCTATCACACTTTCCTCTTTCTTGTCGCCGACCTTTGCACCTTCGTCGCCTCAGCCATTTTTGTTGGAGTGCAGCGTGGCCATCCCAGCTCACCACTTAGGGCCCCGGATTCCGGACAAGTCTGTGTCACGTTTTGTCTTCGTTGCGTCAGCTGCTTCTGTGCTTTTAAAAGCTGTAGTTTTTCCCTCTGATTGTTTCTTTCGACTGGCAGCGCTTCGTAGAGGTCTCGTTAGCTTGTCTCGGAGCCACATTTTGCTGGGCCTACAGAGCCGCGGACATCTCTGGTCCGAGTGCGGCCCGCTGTACGGGGGGTCTTCCACATGCACACTTCTTGCATTCCACTTCTTTTGTTGCGGTTCGCTCCTCTACTGTCACCCACTCTTTCTTGCACCAGCGATCTGCGTGCAGGAGGAACCGGGATTCCTCGGAACCGGGAGATGGCGGGGCAAGCAGATAAGAAAAGGCAGCAAAAGGCCGCCAGCTACTTTCAAACGCATATGCTTGGAGTGGGGATTTCCACGGTGAGTCTCTTCTGCTCCTCGTACCTGGACTCCTGTCCCGACACACGAGTTTCGACGGCCTGTGTTTCCCTGTGCTCCTTAGTCGCATTTAAGCGTTTCCAGCTGTTGCCGCGACCGCAGGACGTATATATATCCTCTGTTACAGCTACGCTATCCGGACACATGCTGCACCTCATATGTGGCAGAGTCTCCTCAGAGGGGTAGCCAGGTATGAGCGAGGCACGCCTGAGCGTGTGTCGCCTCATCAACAGAAAGCAACGAACTGCTGGTGATACTGAGGGAAGCGTTTCTCGTTAACGCGACAACATACGAACCTGTTAGCCCTTTCCCAATAACTCCTCCTTATAAGTCCAGCGGTGGCTGACCTATCTTTCGTCTCTTCTTTCTTCTCTTCCGAAGTGCGAGGCGCACACAGTTCTTCGCTGATGACTTTCTACAGTGTACATTCACCACCTTAGTTCTTCGCACTAGTTGAAAGCTGAGTAGCTGTCTGGTCAGAGAAGACAGAGTTTACACTTTCAGTAGCTTCACATGCTCAGCAAGTTGTTAGCTGGTATGATAGGTTGGGCGCAGGATAGCTGCGTAAATACGCGTATACGCCGTCATGCACGTCAGCAGTTTTCCCATGTACTTGAGCGCCAGGTAGTCGTGGGCATTAAACCCATCTTTCGGTTGCCCATTGTGGCCAGGCTTTGACTTGCAGTACCTCCTGGTACTAAAATATTTAGTAGCGGTGGAGCACATAGTTTCTCTTCCATAGTCCACGGCACGGAGGTTCTCAATCCGCACTATGTTTTGTAGCTAGTTGCTCAAGAATACATCTCCATGTTGATACGCCCGGCTTCTGCACGGTGTCGTCCACACTCTCTGTCAACGTATGTGAGTCGTTTGCTCAGTATACACGGGATACCCATCATTTCATTAACCCTCTCAACGTACTCAGGAGGATGTTGGTTACATCTGTCGCACTCGGGATGCACGCTGTAGGACAGAAACGCTTAAGTGTGAGAGGTAGTGAGTAAGAAAAAGGGTACGGGAAAAAAAAAGATGTGCTTCGCAGCACACCGGAAGCCGGGCCTACAATCCTGGCTCGTCAGGTCGTCGACCGCGTCCCGCCGTCGACTGGCCATCCCTGCCTTCCAGAAGTCGCAACGTTGGCGCTCTGCCGCCAGCGCGTCTGCGTCCCGGAGCAGTCAGAGGACTAACCAGTGGCATCTTTGCTGGGTGTGAGCAGTGCCTCTGTTCAGGTATGTAGTTTTGGTTGTCCACAGGAGCAGGTACATATACCTTACGTACAAACATGTTTCCCAACATGCGTATTCAGGCTTCCAGCAAGAATGAATACACCGAGACTGTCAGACATGTCACGAGACTGTACTCCGTGCAGACCAAGAATGCTCTAAATTTCTAATCGGTTCTCCGGTCACCGTCTTCTCAAGTCTCTGGAATACGCGTGTCGGCTGCGACGACATAAACGGTGCTGTTGAAGCTTCACTCGCCTCGCGTTTCGTTGCTTGCTGTCTCTCCGTGAATGCTTCTTTTCAGGCACTTTTTCTTTGTTTTCGCGCGCTGCTGTTCAAGAATAATTTCCCGTCTTCGTTCGTCTCCAGCTTTCCTTTTTTGGGATGGTGGGAAGGCTCGTGGCTTGCAGCAACATATGCCTTATACTATAGCACGTATTCGTCTATAACCAGCAGCTTATTGCTTGGGGTTCCCCACTCCCTGGCCACAGATTTTTTTCTCGTCGCAGCCGCTTCCCAAATAGCGGGAGGCGTTCATCCTAATGGATGGCTATTGTGGATGGTTGTGCCGGCCTATGCGATATACAAGGTCGTCCGGCATATTCTCGATTGGGTCTTTACTCCCGATGAGCCCCCTGAAGATAGTCCTGCAGCAGCTGCCTTGAGAAAGAAGGAAGAAAAACTGCAGAGAAAAATCCGAAGCGGCAGGGTCGCTGTCATCCGCTAAAAAGTACTAGCCGTTTCTCCTCTTGCACGTACTGACACGCGTATATGTAGATAGATATATATATATGTGTATATTTATAATGACCGCGTTAATCTCACGCCTGCGGTACACGTTGTGCCAGCTGCGGAAAGTCACCAGATAAGTGCCTGATCTAAGGTATTTTCGTCGGCGGCGTCACATCCGATGCGGACGGGTTAGGCTTCCGTGGGGGCGGGAAGGGGTTGGGCGCACTCGGGGACACTGTGATCATCCTGCGGTCCCAACATTGTCCGGACAGCAGCAGGAACTTCGCCACATGCAGGAGGGTGAGATTTTGTCCGGTCTAGGGCAAAACACCGGACGAGGGGTTAGCAAAAGGTGAAAGCCTGGATGTATCTGTGGATCATCCGTGCTTCACCAGCGTGTTATCTGTGGGCGCCATTGTATCCCTGCGTGGTGTGCACACACTTCAGAAGACTGGAGTCAAGTAACAGAGTGCTGGAAGTAGGCGTCGGTTTTCGCCGTTGACCGCGAGCGGCTCTTGAGTGTGTGTAGACCCGGAGTCGAAAGAGTTGGTGATTTTCTCTCCAAGTATTGGGGTTTAGGCCACTGCCTGCAAGTGTATCAGCGACCGAAAGCCACACCTGCGGGACCCTTTTGTGGTTTTGTTCTGATGCGCTGACATTGACAGGCAGTGTCGCGTCAGGTTTCACAAACTTGCAAGGCCCCAGTCACACGGAAACCAGTACTTCGACTGCACACCTTTTGAGCGACGCTGCGTTACAGCCGGGGTCAGTCGTACGCTGTCGGATCATGTCCACGGGGGAAGCCCAAGCACCCGCTTCACGTCATCTTGAATTAAGAGATGGACGGCGACTAGCTCATCTGTTTTCCGAAAAGAACGTATTGGGGCTGTGACACACTGCAGCGGGACAAGGCCGCCTGATAGTTAAGACGCGCTCGCACACAATTTGCAGCACTGGGTCAAAAGCACCAACCGGACCTCGGGCCCTGAATCCCTGGACTGGGAGTGAAAAACAGAATGGAGTGGGTAGGACAAAAACAACTTGATGACGGGTGTGGAAACGAATCCACTTTTGCTCACCGCGTCACTGGAGTTACGTCGGCAACGAGACCTGCCCGCTGGCAAGATACGATACCATGAGACCCTACAGAATTGCCCATGTGAACTCGATACCGCACATACATTACATTCGAGAGGATCACAGTCTAGTTCACGTATCCTGACTGAACGTAGAACGTGGGTGGGTCCCACTCGTTGTGCCTACGCGTTTCGGTCCTTGGACCGACCAACTGAGCTTGTGATGATACACCACGCGACGACTAGGGCGTCAACTGGAGTCGTACCCTCCCCAAAAATATATACGCGTTACGCATGTATACATCCGCCAGCCTGTCGCGTGTGCGATTGAAACACCATTACGGACGCCGCACGGGAGGTGCAGCGGAAATGATAGTCATCACCGAAAGTACACGCCGACACTGGGGGACATCAGCAGGAGGGCCAGAAAACTCCTCCCGTCTGGAAAATGATCTGCAGTCATAACGAGATGGTTATGTAAATGGAAAGCTACGGTACTTCTCCCCTCCGCGATTGACGGTCCGGAAGCGTCACCAACCCTTACGTTAACTCGCGTGTCGGAATTTTCCACAGTAACAAAAAAGACGGTTTTTTGCGCCAGACTATCAGGCACCTAAACCTACAAGTACTAAGCAGGACAGCTGCACACTGTTCACGGATGCGTACGCGTCACCACACGCCCTCACTAGATAAAAAAAGCTGGCTTTTCCAGCACGTGAACTGGAAGCAGTGGCCGCCACTGACGCCCCACGGCGCTATGCCTCTCCCAGTCACAACGAGAAACACGGCTCTCCGCTGCATGTCAGCGCACGCACCCTCTGCCTCTAGTTCCCCACAAACCACACACAGCTCTGCAAAAGCCGAGTGTCGTGGTACAACGAATGAGAATTTCACTCTCACCCGTCACAGCACGCACGAACAGACATCCGACCAACTTGAAAGTTCGGAAAAAACAATTGGCCGCAGTTGCCTTTCTGCTGATCGGCTTGGAAACTGTCCTGCGCATGATACCATCTTCGCTCCCCTTCATTTGCCGAGTGTCCTTTGACACGACACTTGAAGAGGGAAACCGTCACGGTCACCAGGCACCGTTGCAGTCGGACCATCGAGCCTCATTGGTTCTATTACACCAGCGCGTAAGCCACCTCGTATTGTTCCCTTGGCAAGCGGCGTCGTTCACTTCATAGCGGTTCCAAGCACCACGTATTCCCCTTGGCGCCCTCCTGGGGCGACCTTCATTGCTTCCATATCTGCCGCCAGGTCAGTCGCAAGAAGTGTCATCCAGATGTGATATATCCATTGCAGGGCCTTCTGTCGTTGTCACGGCCATCACCGATGAGACTGTGTCCAGAGGACTCGCTGACTGTGCGCCGACGACCTTGCTGACAGACATACCATCAGCACCGTCCACATGAGACAGGGCACGATCCGCCCCGTCCCCAGTGACGGGACTCTCGTTTCGTGCTCCCGGGAACTCACACGTGCCATCACCGCATCTGCTGTTGTCCCTGATGTCGGTTCTCTTGCTCATTGCAGTCATGACAGCCAGTAGCTCCAGAATTCCCCTTCCCTGCTCCGCCTTGACGTCGTCGGTCCATGCGAAGGGCGAACTTTGCGCAGCAACGTCCGGGGCTGGACGCCACAGTGAACCCACGCCGCCTCCACCCGAAGTGGGAGTATTCGTAGTGACGGACTGACCTGCGGGCAGTCGCGTGGGCATGAAACCGGCTAACGCTTCCTCTGTCCCCGAGATCACGGGGCCGTCTGAACCACAAAGCATAGGCGAATAAAAAGCCTCGTTCACGTTCTGTCCCTCCCTGGCAACCCCACTACTAAACGAGGGCAAGCCCTGCTGACGCTGAAGTAAAAGTTGTTGCAACTGCTTCAGCTGAAGAACGCTCAGTGGCGAATTCTCTCGAGCATCGGAAACGTCACCCACACGAGCCTGGAAACCTGGAATGGGGTCTATTCTGCCGTCGTTTTCCGAGCCCTCTCCGAGTGCCTCAAGGAGAGGCGTCACTGATTTCCCCGGGAACTCAGACGCCATAGCGCGGTTGCTTGAGAGAGAGGGTGATAAAAGGCTTGCGATCAGAAGGCAGTCCCTGTATGAGGCGTTAACGTCCTGATGCAACAGGGAACCACCTGTAGTAGCCGGTGCCGCCCTGCCACACCTATGGGAAAATCCAGAAAGCTCCTCGGATATTGCGGCCTGTTGCTGGGCAGCGACAGGCTGGTTGTTTGTGAGAGACACTGCAGCAAGTGCCGAAATCAGAGAACTCAGAGCACTGTTATTGGTGCTCACGTCATTCTGGCACGCATGTACAGGCGGCGACTGCAAAAGCGTGTTCCCTCTCCCACTCGTTGAAAGAAAACCACTGCGGCGTGGTTCTGCGGCCATATATCCTCCTTGCGACTGCTGTTGAACCAACCTGCAGGCTGCCCCCGCTGTCCGAGCTGCCTCTACAGCAATGGCGAAAGGCTGGGTCGTAGTCACGCCACTTGTAGAAGAGGCGTGGTGCTGGTGGCCCCCGTTCTGCTGAAGAATCGAGCTACCGGCACCACTCGTCGCGGCCGAAGCAGCAGCTGCTGTCAGTTCCCTCAAAAACATCTCGAAGAGACGAAAACCCTCGGGTGAGACGCTCGCCAAAGTTTGCTCCAGGATCCGGGCCAATCCAGGACCACGTGCTGCAGCAGCCGCTGCAATTCTCTCTCTCTCTAACTGCTGGGCCTGAGATACCGCGACAGCAGCAATTAGAGCCGACAGCGCGTTTGGTGTGTTTCTTGTTTCCGAGCCCACGAAAGAGAACCCCCGACTCTGAGTAGCCGACGAACCAGCAGAGCGCGCCAGCAAAGGATCAGAACCACAGGAGTCTCCGTCTGACGCAGCGCGTCCTTGGAGAAACTGGGCAGGTACAAAAGGGGCTGCCTCAGGGTTCAATGTGTTGTTCGTGTGTGAACCCCTAGGAGAAGTAAGACTGATGTCATGACCCGTGGTCGGAGTCATATGAGCTTCGTCTTCGCTTCGAGGCGCTGTCACAATGCGGAAGCTAAAAAGGTCTCTATTCTTTCTTGCCGACTTGTGTTTCTTGGTCGCCCTCTTCACGAGATACGCCAGCATCACTTTCTTTGAGATTGATGGTGATGACGAGGTGCCTCGTCGCTTGTTTCTAGCACCTGCCACGGGCTGCTGCGCTTGGGGCTCGCGTCCTTCATTCGTCTTCTCAGTCCGCTCTTCTTTCGGTCGCTTTGGCTTCCACAATTGCAAAGTGTCACTGTCTGTACGCTCGACCCCTCTATCTTTCGTCTTTCTGATCAGATCTGCTGAGTGTATCTCGGCTTCGCGAGCTCTGCCGCCGACTTCACCTTCCTGGCCCTCCTTCAGCACCACCTTCACCCCCCCTCCCGCCGCATCTGCTGAGTTACCACACAGCACGTTTTTCGAGACTAGCTGTGTGCCTCTACCAGCAGACTGCTGTCGAGTTGCTTCCTTGCGCGGGTCGTGTTGAACTGCCACCTTCCGGCTGCCACCCTTCTTCCCCCTCTCTTTTGCTGAAGAAACACCAGCACGCTGGAGCCTGGTGACCGGAGCCACCTTACTCCCTACCGTGTGCGGAGAAGACGAAGAAACGGTAACGTCCAAAGCCGCCAATGCCTTGCTCAACTCCGCAACCGGGTTGACGAGGTCTCCCGCCGGAGTATCTCCGTCCGTACTGATACTGCCCCGACTGCTATTCACACTCGCGTTTTTCTTTTGACTTTCACAGTTGCTAGGGCTGCTGGTGCCACCCTCGACGACGTCGGACGGCACCGCAGATCGAAGCTCTGATAAGCTGTGAGCGAACCTGAGGCAAAAGAAACAGGGTACAACAGTTAAGCGTTAAAAAAATCCGACCGAGAAATGGCATCACCTGGTTCCGCATACTTTACTTCATGTGGTCGGCACGTGGACAAACAAGAATGAGCTTAGTTGAACAAACTATCACCCTCCCAAATAAACGTACCGGCAGGATTCGCCACTCACACAAAGGCCCCTGGCGTGAAATTTGCACATGGCCGTCTTGAAGGTGAGAAGCTGATCGCTGTTACAGCGAAGATCTTCTTTGCTGTGGGCGTATAAGCACTTTGGGTCATCGCAGACCTGCCCTTGAAAGAAGCGGCGACACCACTTAGTGCAACGCAGGTCCGGAGGGGGGCGGAGCTCGTCCTGATGCCGTAGACAGGGGACCAAAATGGACAAACAAGGTGTCAACACAGATTTCTCGCACACTCTGTACAGCACGACAATTGCGGTACCCGACTACTCCCGCGATATAGGAATGCACGTGCTAGCCTCTTACCTTGGAATGGGCGAAGCTACACTGGTCTCTCTTCGAGCAAACCCCGGTGGCCTGGATTTTTGGGCAAAGCTGAGTTTTCCAGAAAATTTCCCGCGCAAGATTCTGCTGGTGCTGCTGAACATGAGCTATGCTGGGACGCGCACTCGCTGAAGCACGGAGGGTGGCTCCGCGTTTCCTTCCGCCGCTGCGTTTATGTTCTACTCCCGTCGTCTCCATGATTGGACAAGAACAAGTCAACCGATGGTCCGGATGGCAAAAGTAGAGCCGCTTCAGACGAGCGACGTGGTGTAGCAGCACCCTGAAGACAGGATGCTCGTACACTCTTCCGCACTCCTCGCTTGCCCGGAGAACGAGTCCAACGGACGCACCTGCAGATTTGCAGTTAAGAGACAACCCCGGCAAGTATGGATACCTTTCTTTCGAAGAGCAGACACGAAGGAAAAAACGTATCCAATATACCGAAGAGGGGCAAACATCTCCCGAACCAATCCGTTGGCGCACGCGACTCAGTAGTCCCGATATTTTTTGTCGTTTGGCATCTCCCCGCGCAACCCGTTAGGACGGGCTACCTTTTTGAGTCTACACCATGTCTCCACACTGGATACACGTACCATAGCTACACACACGTTCGCACACGGTGACTATCGACAACACAGCATGCACGAGATTGTGAAATACAAAACTCCGAGACATCCGTCGATGAACCATCGATTTTCAGGTCGACTCCCCAGCACTCAACATCAGACACAGAGAAACTCGCACACACTGATACAAGCAAGAGAGGAGCGTACCTATATGGAAAGTCGCTGAGGTTCCGCAGAGAGAAAAAAAATTCGGGTCAATCTTGGAATCAAAAGTAAATGGTGCACTCCGCCGGTCCCGTAAGTGGACGACGACTTCGGGCCAAGCGCACTGCGGGGTAGGACGGTGTGTAGAATTGTCGCACAAGGACCACGGGCCTTACCCAGGACAACTGGGGAGGAAAAGGCAAGAAAAAAACGGGTGCCAAGACTCTCCGGCCAGCTTTTCCTCGAAAAAGGAAGGAAAGCGACAAGTGCCGTTAATCCAACGCGCGATGTCTGCGGTGGGCGACTGGACGGACCACTATCAGGGCATGTGCGACGTTGGCCGGGAATGCTACTCGGTGGCGTACTGGACAACGAAGCCGCTGCCAAGGCCGACGCGGGTCCGTACAACGGCAAAAACCAATTCAGACAACGTCCATAAATTTCCCAAATATTCACAAGTGGAGTTTCCGGTGGAGATACCTAGAGAAACACGAGAGATCTACTACACCGTCCCGGCAGTGTCTGATTCCGTCCAGTAGAAGGAAGCTGATGCGGGCTGTCTTCGCTTCCGTCCCGGACGCTAACACTCTCCTCGAATCTCGAGACGGTCGGCAACCAATGGTGGTAAGGGATCGGGTTGGGCTTGCTTAGCCGCATGGGGAGATGGCTGTTCATGCACCGAACGACTGAAGAGACCCTGTGTTTGTCTGCCCCAGAAGTTTGAATAAGATCGCCTGGAGTCCTTAGACAAAAAGCTTCAGTTTGAACAGTGGATGGAAATGCGGGCTCCGCGCCAAGGCAGGCTTCCGTGTGTACACGGCGCCGGGGACCAGACGTCCCCACTCAGAAAGCGACGGTCGAACAGGCAGGACGGGAAGGACGAATGAGCCACGAAGAGAGACCCTTGGCACGACAGAACCGGAGACGATAATGTGCTGCTGGCTTGTACAGATTTGGCTTCGCGTCTTCAGAACGGATTTCAGTAGACGGAAAGAAGCAATTTCAATTAGCTGCGCTGAGAAGACGTGAACGCACCGGGACGCGATACCCAACTTCTGTCGAGCGTAAAAGTGGAGACCGAATGTGGGGATAGACTGCATCCCCGCAGTGGGATAAACGTCTTTTTCTGAAGCACTAAACATCGGCTTTCGTTGTCCGTCCGTGGTGAGACATGCCCACGTGCTTACGCACGCCGAAGGCGCGGCTTTGCTCGGGCGACGGTTCCTCGCTCGCAGGCTGTCTGTGCTCGGGGGCCGTCTCCCCCTTACTGAAACGAAGCGAGCCAGTCGCGGGACTGCCGTTTCTCCGAGCGGGACCACGCTGCGGCTGGTAACACGAGTGTGTGGTGGTCTTCAGCGTACAACCGGTTCAAGAATAGCAGCTCCCACCTTAGGTGCTTCCATCAGGTCATCTTCGCACTAGACTTCTCACACTGCTCATAACATTGTTCGGGCGACCTTACAGACAAGCGTGTCTAACTGGCCTTTCTTGACCGTTGGGTCCTCGTAACGCGTGCGTGTAAAAAATGACCAGCTGCGTAAGACCCTGGAGAGCAGTGCTTCCATGCGAAAGGCAAGCGCGCTGGCTCCTGTCCTGCCTCTGAAACCTCGCTCAGAAGCCTGAGTCCCGAGGTTTTTGTTGACGTTGGCCCCCTGCTGAGCGACCAGCAGCCGTGCTCGGTGTCGGCGAAATCACTGCTGATTTTGTAAGCATCCCTGTACGCTCGCGGCAAGCCTGGACCACAACGGCGGAAATCCTGAATACGCCTAAGTTGTCCTGCTAATGACTCTCCACTCACGCCTCAAGTTACGCGGGGAGGCACTCGGAAGCAGTGAGCTACTGGTGTCTGCCGCCCCGCTATTTGCTAAGTGCCCTGCCCAGACTTGGGGAATGGTAAACTGCCGATCGCAAAGAGATCTGTCTGCTACCAAGTCTGACTAGAACGCTGTTCCGCCGGACTGACGTGTCCGATCTGACAGCACTCCCGAGGTACGCGAAGAGACTTTGTTAGATGAATGCATGGCCTCGGCTTCAGCGTTCAACTGCAGCCGGCCATTTGCTGGTGGGAAAGAGCTCAACGAGAGATCTTCTCAAACCCCCTACTGTGCCCTGAGTGCATTCACGGACACACGGAGTTACGCCGCGGTGGCGTTGCCGAAGCTGGTCAGAAAGAGGAGGATCTTCCAGCCATTACAGAAAACTCACACTGGTCCTGAGCGAACCAGCACCGAGAAGGTCACCCTGTTTGGTGCATCCAGTACTCATCTGGATCCACTTCAGTTTTAATTCTCCGGGTTTTGCGGTCCACGCACTCTCCTGCAGCGTCGCCAGACTGACTACGTTCCTCTTTCCTTCCCTTCTGTGACACCGCAAAGGCGCTGTGGCCTGTCTGCGACGTCCGGTAATTCCTGTTGCGGCATTCATGGTCTGTCTGTTTCAGTCCGTTGCCGCGCGGGTTCTTTTGTTGCTTCCTGGACTGAGGACAGTCCGCCTGTAGATGATGAATGGAGCCGCAGGTCCTGCACGACCCGCCCTCCGGGTACTTCCCTGGAGGGAGGGGCAAAAGCACCGTCAGATCACACAACACACCTCGCTGCCGTATCTGTCCCCCTGGGATCACCCCCAGACAATAAAAATGCAGATCAACCAACACACCGCTCTTCGATGCCAATGTGAGGAAAAGGGGTTGTCGGTTATTCGGACTCTTGTTGCCGTACTTTCATCGGGCCTGGTTCACTCGAGACACAAGGCGACTGAACGGGTATTTCAGTCGGAGCAACGCTGTCGACGCACGATGCCCGCGTATGTATGTTCTCCATGCTCATTTCATGTGGGGAGATTCAAAATAGTGTACTCGCTGCGACTCCAAGACGCCTCCGGGAGCAGCCACGTACGAACTGACGTAAGAGGGAATTAGGTTAGCAGCCGCCGCACTAACGGCTGCTTTGTCTAGGGAGACCTTTCTTACGATACCGGCTTCCGTCCATAGAGACCAACGACGAGGTAGCAAAAATAGGTTCCCACCCAAGTTTTCAGAGCAGTACACGTGCTTGAAGATATCGCAATCCGGCACTTGCAGAGCTTCAGTGATATTTCGAGTGATGCCTAGGTGTTATTCCAGTATAGCTGATTCTGTAGCGTACCTGTTGTTGACTTCGGGCAGTCCGCAGACAGATGACCTTTCTCTCCGCAGACGAAGCAGAGCGCAAAAGGCAAAGAGCCATCCTGCACGAAGGATTTCGACACACGGATCAATTTATTTGTCTACACTCGGCGCGGTCGTTACTGCGCCCTTCACTATATAACAAAAGCTGCAGCCGAGTTTCCACAAAAGGGAGATTCAAACACTCCGCAAGCAGCCTGCTCCTTCCACCTTTCGGCACGGCCCGCCGCACGTCCGCCGCCCCTACCGTGTTGAATGAAACGTGGTGGTACCCTACAGAAGCCACGCTGAGTAAGAAAGAAAACAGCACACTACCGGATCACGGGAAAAGAAGATACGCCTTCGACAGGGAGACACAGGACACCCCGTACGCCTATTGTCGATGGCACCTGATACTCATCTCTCTCCGCAGTTTGCGCCAGTCTGATGAATGCTTACAGCCAGATGCAGTTAGCGCTCTGCACACCAAAGAAACAGGCACCTTCTCCGTGTTCGCTACACTCTTTTCAACACTCGTGACTGGGCTTGAGAGGAACAAACCATCTGACTCAGGATTCCCTAACTCGACAACATTTTGCGCCACTCTCCCCGACGGTAGCGTGACGTTAGGGAAGCGACGGTACACCATCAGACTTTTCCATATATTCAGTTTTCTTTTCTCAGGAGACTAGGTGAGGATACAGGTTCGCACCTTCAGGAATACGGATGCGAGCTGCAGTATAGCAAGCTGCACATATAGACATGATAACACTCGGTTATACTTTCGCAGGGATGAAACGCGCGAGGTGCCGGGACTGGACTTCGGCAGAAGATCGAGATCAGAAACACATGATTCCAGAGAGCTAAGAAACTGGCCGGGTTTTTGTTCGGTGTCCTTACAGCTCTTCGCTTCTGCCGGCAATTTTTCAGTGTGTGGTCACATGCGCCACAGTTAAAGCAGATTCCGCACATAGATGCCTCGCTTCCCTTCTCTGCTCCATTCCGACTATCCTTGTTTTCAAGAGGGCACTCATCTAGAAGATGTCCTTTCTCCCGACCTGTGGCGAAGGCGACACAAAAGATAGTAAGGAATAACGAGTAGTGGAAACGCGTAGCCGGCGAACCTCCTCAGAATCGTGGATGAATCAAGTAGAACAATCAAGCACCGGATGCGGCGCATACCGCAATAATGCCGTCCACGTCGTTCTCCGCTTTTACCTAGTACCTCCGGCGAGCCCTGGGGCGCTATCAAACGGAGTCGCTTTTTTGAGTCCCCTTGATCTTAGAAAGAGTGTAAGGCCTCGGGCTTTCCAGTAGGAGGAATACAAAAAAAGGAGAGCTCTCTCTTTCTGCAGCCAGCTTGCGCCTGGGCACTTTCCACACCTTCTGCACAACTATTCTCCGTAGAAACCAGGAAACACCAGTCCGTGTGAAAGATAATCCGTAGTACCTTGAAGCTCGCTGATGGAAAACTGTCTTGCGTGGCAAGAAGTGTGGAAATACACTGTGAGTTCAGGTCCTTCGATCACTCGTGCTCCAGTTCCGCTCATGCGAATGTCACAGTATCGGGTCCGTGCATGCCCACTCTACTCTCACCAGCAACTCTGCAGCAGATTGGTCCCACGGACGCGCTTCCTCACACCGTAAAAGCACCCCTCTACTGGTCCCCTAGCGCCGATACCTGACTTCAGGACCGGGAGACGCCTACACATAGCCTAGTGGCGAAAAATGCCGACAGCGACACAGTTTCGACAACTACGGAGTCATCAACAACCAGCTGTACACACATTTCTCGCTGGCTAATCCGCACCTGTCCGCTGTCCCCTGCTTCTCTTTAGATCTGTTTAAGTGGTTCGCCGGTCGAAGAACTCTTGGACAAACACTAAAAAGAAACTTGTGACTTGTTTAGGAATGAAGTCTGTCACGTAGCTGGACCATATGTAGAGCGGAGAAACCCAGGGTTGCGGGATCGGCTGCTCCGTGTTGTCAAGAGGCGGGCTACAATACGGCTTGGGCGCGAGATGCTGTATGCGTGTATCTCAGAGAACCGACCTTCTGCCAACTTACGGACACAGTGAATCAGTGATGAAACGACACGAGCTATAATTCCGCCTTCTGCTGCGACAAGTACTCCAGAGTGGACTTACAACGCAAGCAGATTCTCTGGAGCTTTCGCTTCTGGGACCCGCTCAATCGTACATCTCGGTGCTTGGCTGAGTACTTCATGTGCTCTCCCCCCTTCCTCTGCTTCGGTCCCGCTTGCACGCCGCTGCCATTTAGCCCACCACCCGCTCCTGTTTTCTTCTTCTTCTTCGCCTTAGCCAGCTGTCCCCCTACTTGGGCCTCGCCCTGCTCTGCCTTCGTGAGCAGTGCCAGACGAGCTCGAAGCCGCTTCACCCGTGATTTGCTCAAGTTCTCACGATTGCTTTGCAGCTCCTTCAGCAACTTATCCTTGCTAGATGTGATCTGTTCGATTGTCCAGCACTCCACTCGCTTCCTTTTCTTCCTGACAAGTACTGGTTTTGCCCTGTCTATGTTCCCGCCGTCCGCAACACTCTGGCCTTTGTCATCCTCTGCCTGTGACCCCCCACTGTCATGCTCTGTACTTCGTTGCCCAGAGCTCGTTAGCCTTCCTGCCGTCTTCTGAGAGATATTCCCGCCTGTTCGATTTTCTTCCGGGGCGGTCTTCTTTCCCTTTACTAGAAGCCCGTCATCGGCCGAGTCAGTCGAACTGGAAATGCTGTGGCCGGCGCCCCGGGCTTTCGGGCGCCCCCTGTGACGCTTCTTTTGTTTGTCCGGAAGCTCATGGACAGGACTCGGAGCTGCCAGTGAAGTAAGAAGGGGGCGAGCCATGAGTGCAGAAGTTCAGGGTTGCGAGGCGGGTCATTCCATACCTTGAGAGCGAGTCGCACTCGATGCTTGAAAAACACACTAGGAACCCCCGGAAAGCGGCAGTCAAGAAGACGCACAGACGGCTTTCTGTTCGTCTGTAAAAGGCGAAAAACTCTCCGAAATTTGTCAATGTTCATGGGAGACTGGCCTTCCTTTGGCAGACAGGACCAAGTGTGACTTTGCACCCGGTTTCAACCGACTAGGTCCGGCGCCGGTGGGTAGAACTTATGACGCAGCGTAAACAGGTATTCAAGACAGCGCAGTTTCGTGCGGGCCGTCGTTACCAGAGAGAGAGATGTCCAAAGTGCAACCTTTTCTGGCAAGATGGACGATACCGCCGTGCCCGCGCAACAGAAAGAGAGCAGTGCAGTCAGAACGAGATGTGAAGCTGCCTCTGCGCTCGGGGCGTTCAGTCGCTTTGCTGGTTCTGTTCCTGTCCGCCACCCTCTAATAAGTGTCCTCGATGTTCATGGTCGCTCGCGTTTTTCTCCTCGACTGAGAACTACAGAGACCGACGGAATGGCCTGTCCTTCCCTCGGTCGATCTGAAGAAAGCATTTTCTACACCTCCGGGCAGACCTCTTGCGGGAGGGGTTCCCGGAAGCAGCGAAGGCGACGATACGGATGTCACGCAAACTGTAAATGGCGAGGAAGCACCACAATCGATACGACAGGAAAAAGAGCACACTGTGTCCCTTCTGGACGAGGTAAGCGGGGGTGGCATCGTCTGCATGCATGATGTATCGGGGCTGCATGAGTCCTGTCCCTATCTCCTGTACGCAACAGGTGCTTACTTCCCCAAACCGACACACAGTTATGTCACGCTCTGGCGGACATTGCAGGCATACTCGCGTGCTCAGCGTGCTGTAGGCCCCCTCTGCCGGAGATAGCTGCACTGCAAGTAGGTCCTCTTTCGGAACTGTAGGAAAGCTCTCTTTCTGTCTTTCTCCTGAGCAGAACACGGAATGGCTAAGAGATCACAATGACACCTCACTGCTAACAGCATATTGAACCTGTGATGCCCGCACTGAAGCTCTGCGCGACTGTCGCCTAGTGTTGCGGAGTGGCACACATATGCCGTGCGAACGTGTGATGTCTCGGTCGAAGGAGATCTGCGTGAGAGAGGGTGAGCGCCTCCGAGCGCGAAGCCTCTCATTGCACGCGTGCGTTGTACAGAGGCCGAGCAAGAAGACTTTTCTGAACCTTATCCTCCGAAGTTCCCGCATCGGCCGTTTCAGACGCTGCGAGCCTCCCGATTATCCGCATTGCCGAAAGCACAGTCACTCGCCTTACAAGTATCGAGCCAGCTGGGTGTAGCCGCTTGCGGCTTCTGCGTGTACTCAGCCGCGTGCCTAAACACCTTCGAGCGTCAAACCTTCCCGGAAGCGTCTCATCTGATCGCGAATCATTCCTACGAGTTCCCCGTTCAGGTCTGTGTGCGTATGGGTTGGCGCACAGGCTCAGAACTGTTCGGTTTCTCCGTCACGGCAGTAACTAAAAGTTTCACTCCCGCAATCTAGCTCCGCCCACCCATCGAGTGTGCTGTGCCTGTGGACCGACTGCGGCCCCAGAGCCCCCGTCTTGCGCAAAGCCTGCAGTCGGGGGTAGCGAGTGACCAGTGAAAAGTGTTGCCGATAGCGGCAGGACCATAGCCAGAGTGCTAGGCCGCTGGTGGCTGTACCGTGCTCTACTTTGGTTGTGGGAAGGCGCTGGGCCTGCGGAGCAGAAGAAGAGAGTGTGTGCGATCCGTTGGCTATACGGGATTCCTGGCCTCCGCGACGAGACGTCCTACTGCTGGCCGCGGTGTGGCGGGAAGTCTGCCTGGGAAAGAAGGGCGGAAGGTTCTTTTTTTCTCCAGCGATACGGTGTGCTGAGGTCTGTTGCGGTATGCGGTGACGCGCCTGCTACATCTCCGGAAAGTGTTGCCGTCACACTCATCAGTGCAAGCCAGTGATTGCTGGTAGCGAGCGGGGAGCCACAACCGTTTAGCGAGCACAGGTTCTGTGTCCTCTTGTGCTGTGCGGTAAAGTCTTCGTGTGTTGCAGTGAGCGAAACTGCCGTTATAGCAGTTCGTGGCACTGGCAGACCTCGATAATGTGTCGGCCGTTGTAGTAGCCTGGGAGCAACAAGTGCTGCCGTGACCCGGGAACGGAAACCGTAACCCCCTCGCGCACGATACTCGTGTCGGGTTCCGTCTGATAACTATGGCGGACTTTTCGCCGTTTACGGCAGCGTTTGTCCGGACCGTTCTCCGTTTTCTTCTTACCTCTTTCCTGGATCGCACTTTCCGCGGCGCCGCAACTCCCGGGACGACGCAGAAAACGACACAGTGCCCGGCCCCCGTCGCATGACCAGGAGGATGAAGAAGCCCTAGGGCAGCTTGATTCAGAAAAGTGGTGTGAAGGTTTGGGGGAAAGTGTGTGCTGGCGAGGGCACGCTTCTGGGAGTGTTCCTGAGCCATGGTGGCTCGACCAGCTGCTGCTGCAAGCATCGCCCTAGGCACGCCACCCCATTGATAGTATTCTAACTCGGGGCAGGATCGCCCTACCCGGAAGCGATTTCAGTAGTATGTTGACGCCCGAGACAGCTTAGTGAGGGAGCAGGCCCATCGCTTCTCCGCAGTTGCCTACCCGGACCAGCTGATTGATTTGCAAGCAGGAGAATGGCGAGCCTTATCTCTGCAAACATACCTAGAGATATTCCGAAATCACTACGAAGCCGCCCGGCTAGATGCAAAGGCTACACCTCCCCGAGAGATGCCGCAGCTAACTGAGTTTCCCATCACCTTGCTCTACAGTCGTGCTTTGAAGCCAGCCACAAGTGCCGGGATTCCACCTTCAAGTCTGTTTGTCGCCGAGGCTCCGAAACATGTGCTCGTAACATACGCGGAGCGCGCTGCTGCTTTTGGGGCAGCAAACTCCACAGGAGAGAACAAGTAATTGCAGCTGTGGAGAATGCAGAATCCGCTGGAAAACGCGTTATATACGGGTCGACGTAGACCCAGCGTGCAAACTGGAAGAGACCGAGAGCGAGACTCCAGTAACGACGCGCACGCACGACCCAACCACTCCCGGACTGGCTTGTCAGCGCGGACAACCGAGGAGGAGTTGGACGACGAGGAGGAGGAGTTGGACGACGAGGAGGAGGAGAACAGAGATCGAAGGGGGGAGGAAATCTTCCAGAGAAATGGAGAGCAGAGGACGCAAGACACTGTTCTAGTGTGAGTTGTGATGCATAGTCTGATTTTCCGAAGAGATAAGAAGTGGCCGTCGCAGGGAGGAAGAGTTATGGCTCGTTTGTCGACGAGTTCTGAGTGTCCATCTGGCCGTGTGTGCCGGGGACTGTGGTCCGGGACCTGAGTCAGGTCCGCAACACACCTGCTTCGTGAATGTTCTGAACGTGAGAGAACTTCGACGAGCTTAAAGTCGTGTTTCGTCCCGATTGTGGGAGTTCGGACTCCCGTTTGCATCCCGCGCTCGACTTCCGGAGTCGTTTTCAGGAGAGAGGCGGATCGAAACCCTCGACCTCCGATCCAGCACCAGACACCGTCTAGTTCGCTTCCTTCGGCAGCACGGACCTTAGAGAAGGCTGATCTGTGGGCCTATCGCTCGGAAATTCCACCACGGCAACCCGGTGAGAATCCCATAGTCCGGACACAGTAGTTTCTCGGCGGTACGTTTGCGCCTAGTACGGATAATATGATTCCAGCGAACCGTCCCAGAGCCTGGGAATGAACCTGAGCTCTGTGCCAGATCGAGAGGTCCTAGGTGAGGTCTGTGACATCCCAAAAGCCTGAAGAGCTCCTCAAGGCGACATCCCAAAGGCGATAACGCCGGGACAACGCGGGTGCAGCAACAGGTTGTGGATGCTCTACTTCAGCCAGCAAGAACTGTTTGGGGCGGTGCGCGTGTCAGCAACGGGCCGAACAACCAGGAATCCAGGCAACCAGCAGGCACCGGTTCCTGCTTTGGAGCCCGGACCAGGCGCGGACTTTCGGGCCGCCAGTGGTGGCAGGAGTACGTCGGGAGCGACAGTGCTAGGGCCCACAAGTGCCCGAAAAGCCTACAACGGGGACACTCATATGCGACGTGTCCGGATGCAACTGGTGTGATGTTGAAGCACGGCTCAGCTCTGTTCAATCTGTGGCAGGGGAGCGCGACAGCCAAGAAGAGAGGTTGGTAGTGGAGTGCTGGATTGACTGAACTTTCTGGGAAGCAGGTGCTATTCGCATTCCCAGGAACTGGAGCCCAAGTTACTGCAATGTGCAGGCGAGCTGGGGGACTGCTCAAGGCGGAGACTGCTCACCTCAGAGAACTATGCACTCAGTGAGGAAGCATTCGGAATGCGGGCCACAGGCCTTTACCTAGAACGAATCCCACAACCTTCAGAGTTGAGCTGCAGGAAGGTGCCCTGCCAATACACTGCGGCTAAGAGCCCTCAGTGCGGATAAGAAAAGGCGGATAGCATGCCTGGTGAACGAGTGTACCGCTGCTGGACTGTGCACGCCAAGCGACTCCG
>NW_027156684.1:0-482 GCF_002600585.1 Cystoisospora suis | reverse complement strand
CTGCCCATGCGGGGGGCAAAGAGCGCCTCTGCGTCGACTATCGATATTTGAATAAGGCACAAGGGGGGTGCCAGCATTCCCGCTGCCAAGGCTACATGCCCTGCAGGGAAAGGCATACTTTTCTCTTTTGGCTTTTCCAATGCATAATGACAAATCGAGCCCCCCACTCGCTCGCACCGTCCCGCCGCTGCACCGAATTCACACTCGCACGAGAAGGGAAGTCCGCAGGCTCGAAGTCAAGGAATCCCAGCCATTTCACCTCTCCTTTCTTTGTCGGGCCCCTAGCTGGAGCAATTGAACATGCCGGTATCACGGAGCGCGACAACCAACAGTCCCAGCTGCTTCTGACCTGTCTTTCGCCAGAGGTAAAGCCACGTACGTACCTTTCCCTCGAGGGTGCCCTGGCACCGTTCACCGGACAGAAGGCCTGCGATTTTCACAGCGTGCCGTCCTGTCCTGGTGACGCGTGCAGTTACCCCTCA
>NW_027156683.1:586-1901 GCF_002600585.1 Cystoisospora suis | reverse complement strand
CAGCGACACTCAAGGCGGCAACGCAAGAACTACGGACTCCCTACTATTTTGCTGGAGTGGCAGGACCGACGCTGACTGCTACGCATTGGATCCCGAAGGTGGAGCTGCAAGTAGAAGGATGGAGAGGCCATCACCACTTTGTGGTCGCTGCGTTAGGCCACGAGCTGATTCTGGGATGGGACTTCTGGCTCAAATCTCGACTCTGGTGGGATGCTGACGAAGCCAGACTTCGACTCGGAGCGCAGGACAACGAGAAGCAAAAGACAGGCAACGAGGCCTGCAGGAATCTGCTGAACGACGTAGCGCCAGGACCCGCATTGACGCCGGCGGACTCGGATGAGAGACGCCAGGGACTCACCTGGCAGCGTGGCAATTCACGTGATCGAAAGGAGAAGGCGCGATCATTCAGGCAAAAGGAGCGGCGCAAAGCCAGGTTTTTTACGGTACGGGCAGAAGAAGCGCCGGTTCTGCAGGTGGAATCAGGGGCTGGTAGCCAGCCTAAGAGCGCACTGGCTACACTGCCAGAGCCCGATGGTGGAACGCAGAAAGAACAAAGGGGGGAAACCGATGAGAAAAGCGCCTTACGACAACGGAACAAAGAACTGCCATTCCTGCGGGGAAAAACGGACGGATCACCGGGGGAGGTGGCCGGTAAGCTAAACGTGAGCGGGCATGAGCAACGGGACGAGCCACAGAACAGCGAGGTGCGTGCAGGTCAATGGTGCTCCATCCCGCAGCTCCGAACTTGGCTGAAGAGGGAAACGGTGAACGTCACTTATGCGGTGAAGATCAGCCGAGAACAGGAACGTCAAGTAGAACGTAGAGTATGGTCCGACTCCACGGCCCCGGCGCCCGCGTTGAAACCGAGCGAGGTCACGCGCTGATCAGGCCAGCCGTCACAAGATGATTTGGCGAGCCTATTGGGCAAGGCTGCGGATGTCTTTCAAGACCTCCCGCCTGGCGGAGTGAAGAACCGGGCGATCAAGCACAGGATCCCAACAGTGCCGGGTCAACTTCCAAGTTACCCGAAGCAATGCTACAGCCTCTCCGACGAGCATCTCCAAGAATTGAAGGAGCACCTCAAAGGCTTGTTGGACAGGGGTTTCATAGCTTCGTCACAGTCGCTGATAGCGGCGCCCGTCTTTTGCGTCGGGAAGAAAGACGGTTCGTGGCGCCCGGTCATCGACTACCGCGCGTTGAATGGGATAACAGTAAAAGATGACTACCCTATTCCACGCATTCACGACCTCATCAATCGTTTGGGTCGTGCAAAGTGGTATTCCAAGCTCGACTTACAGGCTGGATACCATCAAGT
>NW_027156683.1:0-570 GCF_002600585.1 Cystoisospora suis | reverse complement strand
CGCGGTACGGAACTTTTCAATTTTGTGTTCCACCGTTCGGTCTTTCAGGAGCGCCTTCCACGTTCCAGCGTTCAATGCAGGAGGTTTTTCTGGAGCCGTTGGACGAATTCGTTGTAGTTGATCTCGACAACGTCTTCATCTTTTCGAAAACGCGCGAAGACTGGCAGAGCTCTGGCTCTGCCCCGAATAGTAACATGAAGTCAAGAACTCCGTGAGTCGGAGTCAGAAAGGGAAAATTGAGAAAGGAAAAGGGGGTATGTTTTTACTTCAGGCAGTTAAGGGGGGCCACATAATATTAAGCCCCTTACTATAGTAATCTAGTAGTTGAAGTCAGATACCAAGACTCAGATCAACTGTTTATTAGTCAAATAGAGTGTTCTAAGAAGTGTGGTCCAGGAAGGCCCCAGGATCGTTGTATAAAGATAGCCGGAAGACGGTGCGTTCAGTGAGAGAAGCCGTAGAGGCCCTAACGAAGTGTGCGTAATTCGGACTAAAGTCGAAGTCCGGAGGAAGTCGGTGTGCAAAGCAGAAGTCCGGTGGGGACCGGTGTGCAAACCAGAAGTCCGGTGG
>NW_027156682.1:605-12730 GCF_002600585.1 Cystoisospora suis | reverse complement strand
TCCCCTTCCTGAAGTGTGACACACTGGCCTTCAGTCGCATCTGCTCATCTAGTAGTTCAGCGCTTCTGCTACGCTCTGCTTTCATCCCTACCCTCTGAGCGCGTCCTGTCTGGTCTTCGCATCATGAGCTAGAATGGCGTCTCGCACACGAGGGCCTCCTATCCCAGCGTGACCTCCATGTTCACCGCTCTAGACGGTCTCTGCCGAGCAGCTCGTCTTGCAACTTCACTCGTCTCTTCTCTGCGGAACCTGTCTTCCGACTATGCCCTTGTTTTCAACGCGTCTACAGTAAGCAGTAAAAACGAACACGGGGTACTGGGCTCCTACACCTGGGTGAGGAAGGGCAGCAGCATCCTCAACCGTCCACGAGGCTCCCGACTCGCGTGTGCGGGTTAAGAGAAACTCCTGAAGCTTTCTCATTTTAGAGAAAAGTCTCTGCTCCTAGAGGCTGCCATCACGGATCCGTTTCAATGAGTGGCGCTTCTGACGAACCGTAAGAGGTGAGTGCTACGTTGTACAGCGGCGGGAAGCTTTGAACTCGAGGACCTCTTACCGCTGCGAATACCGTTTCTATCCACCACGAGTATTGCGTGTTTCCCGAATTGTTCTCGGCCACATCCAGGAGTCATCTTTTCTTCTAGTGAACTGCTCCAGCGGCTCCCATTAGCATCGCCCGCTCCCTCGGCTCACTGTCTTCTCTGAGGTGCTAGCTCGTAATTTCTAGAGCTACGGCCACCTCTCAGAACCACAGCTATGAACCCTACAGCTACTATTTGTCTTCACGGCTGATAGTCTAGCAGACCACGACTATTGCCCAATGCTGCCGCTCCAACTAACTGCATGGATAGGCGGTCAGTACTATGAATAAAAGCTCGGTCATACAAAAAGCGACGTATTCCAACAAGCTACAAAGAATTAGCTACTGCAGACTCTGTCTACTTCTAACTTCTGACCAGAGATACACTTACGGGTAACCAACTATTGCACGTATTCACGCTTAGCGCCGTTGTGGTTCTTCGTAAAGAAAGACATCTCTCTACTGTTTGGTGAATTTCCTCTCTAAAGGTCTGTTGAATTAAACAACTTCCTCGAGAACGAAAAAGGAAAACGAGTTCCATTTTGTCGGCACCCTCCTCTGTCCGGCTGCTGTGCTGTCTGTCTCCCTGTGCGAGTGAAGACGACACCGTCCCTACCTCGCAGCTCAAGGGAAGAGAGGAACGCTTTTATTGTACAGATCAAGAGAAAAAGGGGTTTTCTTGGCTACAATTCTTCAGTTAAGTGTAGTTCTCAAACCTTTAACCTTCGAGAGCTTTCCTCGCTATCATCCGGAGTTCGTGTGTCTCTCTTTGGAGTCGGGTCTGGAGTTCTCCGACTCACAGAGATCTCTTGCCTCTTTTGTCTTCCTTGGAATTTTTCTGCTCGAAGATGGATTCTAAAAAGTCGGTTACTCTCTTTATTTTTCCTTTCGCTCTTTCCTGATGTCTAGGGTGGCCTCCTCTATCAAAGCCTCTCTTCAACATGGATGGAGCTGGTCTCCCGGGCAGGCACAGCAGAAAGCTTGAATCTCTCGCCTGGATCTCCATGCTTCATTCTTCTGTTTTGTCTTCAGTTGAGTACTGAGAGATGACTCCACGTCTCCCATTCTTCTCCCTGCGACCCTTCCTTTGTACCGGTCGCCTACATAGCCTCCGCTCATCTTGCGCACTTGGTATGAAATCCCGTCCGCTACTCCTTCGCCTGATCGGATCCAGCATCCTAGTGCTTTTTACCTCTATGAGTAGCTCTTTCTTTTTCCTGTGCTGACAAGTCTCTGCTCATCTGACACTTGTCTCCCTCAGCTTGAAGCTAGCTAAACGTGCTGTGTCTTTGTCCCTTACCAAAGTCAGATGAGCCTGCCAAGACAATCCTACCACCCCCTCTCCCTGGTACGAGACCCCCGTCCCAGTCCGGCCAAGCTTTTTTCCAGACGCCACCTGCTTGCGTAGATTTCCTTCAAAACCCTTTCCTTTCATCGTCCGACACAGCCGTCTTCTATCCGTTCCGCCTGTTTCTCATATCCCTCAACAGAAACTGTTTTCTTTGAAATCCTCGCGGCCTTTTTTTCACCTTTCCATTCGCTTCTTTTCGCCCTGGCTCTGTACCTCCAACTTCACCGCTAGTTGGCGATCTGTCTCAGTCTCTTCTTTCCAGCAGGTTGACTATGAGTGCCCTGGTGCCGCGGTCGCGCGGGGAAGATGGAGGTCCATCCGCGGCCTCGTCTTCTGCAGCGCAAGTAGGAGATGGTAAGCCCTATTCACCGGCATCGCTGAGTCGCGTTCACTCATATCCACAGTCTGCACCTCAACAGAAAGGCCATGGAACGCAGGCTACCACTATCTTAGGAAGGTCCTCGTCAACGCAGGTCTCACGTACGCCTACATCTGTTCTATACTCATCTTATGGATCTGTACGTACTCCTATCTCTTCTATGAACGATCTCATTTCTGCCGAAATCAATCCATGTTCCGCTTCTCTTTTACTTCTCGGAAGAACTGTAGCTCTACCTTCATTACAAGGTGATGCTTCGTTCAACAGAACGCGGCGTCGTGTCTTGGTAGGAGAGGCAGGAGGAGATGAACGGGGACGGAGCGGGGAAAGTCCACACGATGTATGTACACTTGATGTGTCAAGTACAACAGGGGGGGGAAGTAGTGCTGCTTCTACTAGATCTTCAAGTTCCATTTCTTCATCTGCCTCATCGGTAGGCTTCTCCTCACAGCCTCCTCGAATGTCTGCTTCTTCTACCACGCAAGAAAGTCTGCATAGGAGTTCTGCTACCTTCGTACCAGCAGAATGCTCATCATCCATGACTCTAAGGAGAGACAAATATGAAGAGCGTCCTTATGTGACTTCTCCTTCGATGCCTAGTAGTACTCATACTACTAGTACTACATCTTCTTTTTCTTCAGCGAAAGGAAGATCTACTCCCTTTTCCTCTCTTCTCTCCTCTTCAGTGACAGATATCTCACGTACATCCGCACTTCCCGACTTTCTTTCGCTTTTGTCGTTGTCTCACCCTCTTGACTTTCCTGGCAAGTATCATCTCACATCTCAATACTTTGTATTGGATAGTATCATACAGTCGACAGCGGGTCTTAATACACCTGTAAAGCTTCCTCTTGATACTTCATCTTCTATTTGTTTCGAGCCTTCGATTCGATGTGCTCTTCATCCTCCCTCCTCTTCTCTTCGATTCAACTCCGCTTCTTCTACGTCTCTTGCTTCTCAACCCCTATGCTGCACACGTGATCTACCAGCCGGATCTACTGCACAACAATATACCCCTCAGACCGTCAAAGATACATCCTTATCTTCTTCTCCCCCTGGCTCAAGCGGCAAACCAAGTCAGACCATGCTAGCTGGCAGTGCACTTAAGAGAGTTCTCGGGCCTCATCTTCTTCTTCCTCCGGCTGTTGTAGCCGTCCCTCTGCATGCACCTATAGTTTTAGTCGATCGACTACCTGTGGCCACACCTTCAACTCCTTCCTTATTCTTTCCCCCATCTTTTGTCTCGCCTTCTACAAACTCTTCCCCTTCTCTCTCATCAAATGACGATGGTCTATATACACCTCGCCCTTCCCCCTACGTTCCTTCTTCATATCCCTCTCGTCCAGCCCCACCTCCTCCGCCGCCGAGAGAAGGATGTACGTTTCATCCGCAGTCGAGTGAATATCCTTTTAGACAAGCATCTGCTTCCGAATTCTCTAGCCAGTCTTCTTCATATCATTCATCTCCTTCTTCACATGGTTCTGGGCACCGTCACACTGGGGGGGGGTTCATGCACCGATCCTTACGTATCGACTTCTCTCCTTCTCCAACAGAAGCGACTGAAGCGCTAGCTGGCAGTACAGCCATGGAAGGAGATACAACCCAAGAAGTAAGCGAATCATATGGCGATAGAAAAAGCACAGTATCTGCTTCTTGCGATAATGATAAGAGACTTTTATCCGAACCTCCTTACAAGAGCTCTTCTTCTCTTACTTCTGATCAGAGTGCCCTTCACAGTAGTGAAGAGGAAGAAGCAGGAAAAGAAGAAGATGACGAGGAGGAATGGGCTGAAGATGCTCCTGAGGAAGATGCGCTACTGACAAGAGTAGAAGAAGAATCTTTACAATCTCCTTTCACCGGAGGATCGATCCCTAGCCCTTTTACTATCGCATTTGTATCTGCTTTGAAGTCAGCTCTTCGTCTCTGGGCAGAACGTCTGACACTCATAGAACAACAGCAAGCCAGTGGGAATAGTCGATTGTCCCCTATTCCAGCGAGCTGTTTAGCCTCCACTACGAAAGAAGAATCAACCAAAGCGGGAGAGGAGAGTCTCACGAAAGATCATAGTGACAGGAACATTTTTGTCTCTTCCTCAGTTCATCGTGATGTAGGCCCTAGTGACGGGAACAGTAAAGAGACAGATGAAGGAAGAAGGAACCAAGAAGTCTTATCTTCCTCTTCTTTCTCAAGGTCTTCCCCTCCTCTAGATCCAAGAGGTGTTCATGTATGTCTTGTGATCCCTCACATCTTTCTAACCTATCAAAGTGGTAAACTTACATCTATATCCTCCATGCTTGAGAAAGGGTATGAAAGAAGATGCTGTAATCGACTAAGACGGCAGCTCCATCAATATCGACAGAATCTTCAGCAGCAGCAGCAGGTCTCTTCGTCAAATCTCTACAGAGACGGCGTCTCTTCTTCATCTTCTTCTTCAGCAATCTCCTCGATGACATTCGAACAGAATCAGTATCAGAATCCCGCAAATGTGTACAAGAATGTCTTGTCTAGAGATCGCTGTATGTCGACATCGTCTTCTTCATTATCGGGTGTCTCAAATCCAGAAGGAGATCAAAGTTATCAGCCTATCCAAGGAGGAAGAGGAGCGAGACTTCTTATAAATGCTTTCTCAAAGAGTCAGAAAGACAATCTATCACGAGATGAAAGAAAGGGAAACTCTGAGGTGGAGGCTTCTACCTCTTCATCTACTTCACCTTCTGTGAATGACCGTGTCTGCAAGCAAATAGAAGAAGATGTTGCATGGCTTCCCTTAGCTTATCACCATCAATCTCGAGTTGCTGAAATGAAGAGAAAAAGTACAAGTGAAGAAAACATGCATCAGGAGGAAGAGGGAGTGAGTTTAAAGAAAGATGATGGTCTGAAAAAGCATGCATTCAAGTTTGTCTCTTCAAACCATAAGAAGACGGCTGAGGCGGTAGAGGGCGACGATGGCAATATCTATCGTATGGTAGCGGATTGTCAGTGGGCTGGACATGGTCTATTTAACCTTCAAGACGATCGAACTCTAGGCACTGATGAAGAAAAACAAAACCCCCTACTTCAGAAGGAGACAGAGCTTCTGTTGGATCAAAAATATGTACATGGGATCATCTTGGCTTCCTTTCTTGAGGTGTACATACACCCGAAGAGAAGACTGTCGAGTGTCATTACACCTCCGTGGGCATCATCTCCCTATCCCAATCATTCAGCCCTATCAGCTCATCCCATGAATGAAGGACTCGCTTCTAAACGAGTGACGCACAGCAGCAGCAGCATGCCTCTCCATACGGGAGGGGGTATCTCTTCTCCTTGGATAGCCGACGATTCCTTTGATGTTTCTGTTGTCTCGGGATCTTTCTCTCTTGATGAACTAAGAGGAATACAAAGAAGATTTCGGCAAAACTCTTCAGGAGTCTCTGTATCTGAGTTTGTTCGTCTAGCTATAGAGGTAAGGTCGACGGAGAAGGAGACTTCACATGCAAGAGAACCTCCTCGAACCTTGTAGGAACGAGAAATGCGGTTGGGCAGAGCGATGTCTGTCTTGCCAGCAACAGTAGGACAAACGAATGTTCGGAACGCACTGAAAGAAAACCCACGAGGTGTCTCGTCGTGCCCGTCTTTCCGTGCATGCGCATGCCTTCTTTGCAACCGATACCACGTAGATTCACGAGTACTTGGCTTGAATGTCTTTCAGTACGTACGCTTGATAACTCTCTCTAGTATGAGTACATACATACATACGCGGATGTAGCTTTCTCTTTACTTCTTTCTTGAGATATTTTTTTCTCCTTTTTTATGTATCGTTTGTCCGATTCAAAGAAGAGATGTGATCCGCTCATAGAACGTATCCTTCGCTGTTCCTTTCTCTGCTCTAAGGCACATACTTTTCCTGTGAAGAGATGTACTGTGGTACAAGATTCGCATCACTTGTCTCCTTTCGCCAGACATTTTTTTCTACTTTCTTATCAAGTGGAAACTTCGGGAAATCTGAAGGAATACGCCGGCGTTATCTCTGGTGTCGCTTCTTTCCTTTCCGTTCTCTTCGTTTCTTTCTTTAGATCACTCGCACCCAGTTCTCACGCCTGGGTCTGCTTATAGTTGCCCGTCCTATGGAAGCTCTCTTTCTTTCAAACCGCCTTAGAACTACGGTAAGGGAATGAACGACACAGACTCCTAACAGATACGCTGACTGAGTTTGCTCACCTCGGACAATCTCCATCGATAAATCCAGAAAGCTCCCCCTTTCATAACCGTTTATCTGAGGTACGCACGTCCGAGCCTACAGCTTTGACTGTGTGTTACTATGATGAGGCACACGAAAAGAAGTCGTTGCTCTCTCATCTTGGATAGACATTTAGGGAAAAACACGCTCTTTCAAGATGCGACGTCACTGCGTCGTCTCTTTGTCCTTAGATGGTACGTATTCTCGCTCTAGACACTACTGAGTGCTCCAGTTGCATACCCATACCGAGCTGATTTCCCTACGTCTCCATGGCATCTGCGTATCTACTGGAGAAATGCAAGTCTTCTCAGGAGATTGGTCTGAAGAAGAAAAGAACAACAGTTTGCTTGTCTTCGAGACAGATGGAGAGAGAGAGAACGTCTTTTCTCCATTCCTTTCAAAGTTCTCCATCTATGTGTGCTTCACCGTATTGACACCTTAGTCAATGTCCAATCAATCCAAGACTATTTCAGATGTCGTTTCGGGATTTCTTCTTATTCTAGCTTCTCTTTTCTTTGGATCTTTTATTCAGCATTTCTCCACCCTTTTCTCCGAGGCTCTGGTTCTCTATACAACTGGCCACGCATCTTTGTCTTTACCTCTCTTTCACGTTGCATTTCGTTCGGCTGTAGAAGTTCTTAAGAACAACCGAAAGGCCACTTCTCATCGAGATTTTCAAGTGGCAGGAACAATGAGACGAGGACGGTTTTCTTCATCGTCTTCTTTAGGCAAAACAGAAGAGGAGACACGCCCGGCTCTGGCGAGGTGGAAAAACTTCAATAGTAAGAAGAGTGAAGGGAACCATGACGAAGAAGAAAGTCATCTAGGGAAGAATCATGTAGAGGATCATCTCTTGACAAAGACAATTGTGAGAAGTGGAGATAGTTCGACAGGTCAATATGGGGGAGGAGGTTCAGATGCTGAAAAGACAGGGAATTTTGGTGAAGAAGGAGAGAATGAAAGAACAAGAGAGAAGAAGGAATCAGCTCTTTCTCTTCTTCATCTTGTTATAGCATGGAGAGGTGCATTCAACCTATGGACGAGAGAACAGAAAAAAGCAGTGATAGAAACACAGGAGCATGGAGAAAAACAGACTGCTAGAGATTTCTTAAGTGAAGGATGGCTCGATGAAACAAAAAGCGGAAGAGAGAAAAATCAAGAAAGTGTATCAGGGAGAGCTATCAAGAAGACCGTAGAAAGGTGGGTCATCACGAAAGAGGAAAGAGAAGAAAGAGAGAGAGACACACACTGTCTCTCGTCAGCACTCTCCTTGTTCTCCTGTATGTCTCGGGATCTCTTTGGTCTTCTCCTTCTTCCCTTGTACTCCACAGGCGTTATCTCCCTTTTCTTCATAGTCCTTTACTCTCTAGCAGCTAAGGCCTTCCTTCTCAAAGAAGAAAGACGACTTTCCTCTGATCTCCCTTCTGCGGGGAGACATCATGTGTCTACCTACATATATACGACAGCAACTCTTATAGCTCTTCATCTTTCCTACTTCTTTACTCGTTTTCTCTCTACAGAGGGGTGGAGTAAGATCTAGAAAGTGGTTCATACAGACAACTTTAGACTGTGAGGTGTCTGCTGATTCTGTGCTTTTTTAGAGACTTTGGTTCGACTGTGGAATGATAGGAAGATGATGAGGAGCTCTCCCGAAGATAAATAGCGAGAGTCTTGAAGTAGTAGGGGGGTCTTTCTATCAGTGGAAGATGTATTCTATAGTGTCTCTCGATCCCGACTGTGATGTATCTCTTTCCTTCTCTCTCTTCTCTTGTCTGTTTTCCAGCTGTGTAAGACTTTGCTGTGATGTCCTCGAGGTGGTCGATATTCTCTTAGAGGCCTTGTTGGCACCTTCCTGTTCTTCAACGACTGCTGCTTTGAATGATGTAAGATATGAGAATTGAGAGAGCGTCTAGCAGTAGGCGGAGAGAGGCTTGTCTTTGTGGAAGTTCTTCAGACACGCTTATACTCTTGTCTGTGTCTATGCCTTACGCTTCCATAGTTTTTCCGTTACAGGCGGATAGACTACAGTGCGTGGACTTACAGTGCTCCCACAGATACGATGATTCTCTACTTTGTCAGTCTCAACAGAGGAGGAGGGGAAAGCATGCACGAATGTAGATGAATAGGATTAACGGCCTCTGAGAGAAGCCGTCCGTCTCTCCGTATTCCACAAAGGCATTTTCCTTACATCTATTCTGCCCCAGATACCAATTGTCGTTGCCATATCTCATGAGCTATTTGAACGATGTCCAGTATGAGTTTCATCGTAGCAGATTCTCACTGTGGAATGAAACTGTTGTTCATATGACCTAGCGACCCCTTAGGCCGTCTCTCTTACTCATCGAGAGGGACAGGGGGAAGTACCCAGTGACTAATATGCTTTATTTCTATACAGGCATCGGCTATCATTGGTAGGCTCTACGTGAATTCGTCTGTTCTATGGTTGCTGTCTCGGTCGCGACAAAAACCGATATCTTGAGTATGAAGTGTCTGCACTCATTCCTTCACTCTCTGTCTGTATCTGTTGTCCCCCTTCAGGAGGTCTTGTCGATGATGGCTTGTCGGAAACGCGAGACAGGAGGTTGGGAAGGCTTAGAAGTTTTCGCTGTGGTCGAATGCCTTCGAGCTGAGGCCTTTGATTTTCTTTCTGAGTTACTATGGATGTTTCCTTCTATTAACTTCATTGGAAAGGACTGTCGAGCAGCACTAATGCAGGTATCTTCACGAAAGATGGATATAATTCGGTGTCTACATGGAAGATGTCTCTTTGAAGGAGAACAAGGCTTGGGAGTATCGATAGAAATGAACTTTGACTATGATCATCTGTGCTTCTTCTCGTTATGGACTTCTTATAGACGTAGGTCTCTATCATCGCCTCCCGCCAAATATATACCTGTTTCCAATGAGCTACAAAGATTCTTTCTTTTCTCAATGCCCGAACGTTACCCCAGTATCTTTGTATATACTCAGGTACACTGTGAGATATTCACTTCTGTCTCCCTCAGAGAGGAGAATGGCATCTGATCTTTTTCCACTTTACGCGGACTTCTCTACCATTCAAAATCCGACGAAAGCAGCTCCATCCACCTCCTCTCTTTTGTCTCCATTCACACGTTTCTTCGCATTCTACACATATATAAAGACCCCTTTCTTTCTACTTCTAAGGGAAGGGGTATCGACAGCTTTTTCTACATGTGTGACTGTAGATTTCACACCCATATACAGGCGTGTAGGGCTAGTGAAACGAAAATCTTACGCAAGATATTCTACAGTAAACATATACTTAAACCGTGGTATGTAGGTGTATGTATGTGTATATACCTGGGCTTAATTGTGTATGTGGTTTCATTACTCTCTCTTTGATCACCATGGAGTTCTGTGCTTTTGATTACTCTTCATCGATTTCTTCTACAGCATCTTTCATCTTTTTCTCCTCCTGCGCCATCTACTAGATCATCTTCTTCTTCTCCTTCTCAGCGCCGTAATGCTGGTTCTCGTTGTCGGCCGGCAATTCAGTTTCCTACAACACGACAGCCTCCTATTTCATACTGTACCTTTGGAAAGATTCCTTCTGTTGAAGTGACTTCTTCGAGTTTCTCTTCTTCCTCTTCGTCGACCGCTTCTTCTTCTTCTTCGACAAAAGCTAGTCTAATCACCACCATACAGAATGATCGATCTGTTTCTTCGCCTTCTTCATTCGATGAAACCGTTCTTTGGAGTGAACGTAAAACACGGATGTCTCCTTCTTCCTCCTCTTCTCCCTCTCATTCCTCTCCTCTATGGCTACATATAGCTGCATGCGCTTTCGGTTTCAAGGAGCAAGATCGAATTCCCAAAGGAAGTGTAGAAGAGCTGAGCTGGAAGCATCTTGTGATAGGTGCCTCAGGGGCTTTCGAGCGTGCATATCAAGTGGCGATCAAGTTGAATATAAAGAGTGAGATAAGGTAAGGAAGAGGTTAAGTTTTCTTGAAGAGAAAGAGAGAAAAACGAAACTCGGTTCTTATCATCTCGCATGGAGATAGAATGTGTTTCGCATTTCGACGTTATGACTGTATCCTTGCCCACCCTTCATTCCTCGGTCATTCCCTTTTCCGCGGCTTCTCTTCACACAGTCATACGACTGTATGTATCAACAACTTTGGCGTGTAGCTGAGATGCATACATACGTAATAGCGTCTTTTCTATACATCACCACCCCGGAAGGAGAGGCTTCTATGGTCAAGCCTTACCGTCGAAGTCACCTTGAGCTCTACTTACAAAAGAATGCGAGACCGCACTGAACACAAGGAGGGGGATCACTCACACACACACTGTAAACGAAATGCACGAAAAAGAGAAGTGTATATAGTAATAGATCGGAGGGTAGACAAGATTAGAGATCTCTTGCACTCCTTCTACCATTCCCCGACGAGTTGCATTCGCTCAGTCACCAGTTGGGCTATGTAGGTGTTGTCCGATGTCTGAGAGAAGGAACGAGGAAAGTGAGAAAGAGGGATGGGAGTAAGGAAGAACAGAGAACCGAGTAGACTGACGATCATCAATCTCTGTGAAGAAGCTTGTGTGTTGTATGTATTGTTTTTCAGGTGGGATATCATTCTATCCTTCTCATCATTTCTCCTATATAGCGCGCAGCAGGTGAATCTCGCTGTTGTGATTTTGAAAGCACACTTAGATGTCTATGACAGTCAGTTTTCTTCTCCGTCATCTTTCCCTTGTTCTTCTTCTACGTCTCCTCTCACTTGTTTAACACGATCGTCAGATGAGCTGACATCTTTCAAATCCCATGGGACGAAGAAAGAAACTTCTTCTTCACTCTCTGATCTGAGCCAGCAAGAGGGCTCATCAACTCAGCACAAGACAGATATCAATAATGATCCAACTTCTTCCTCTCTTGTGAATTCGCCTTCTCTTTCATGCTCCCTCTTAGTTGACCAAGCTCGTCGTCTGTATGCGGCTTGTTCGGTCCATGTAGTGGTTCTCGTCTTTGATATAGATACATCAGTCCTTCTCAAACCTTTAGCTGGCAGTTCTTGTCTGTCGATTGGTCGTATGACTGCCTCGTCTCGTGATATGGCGACAGGCAATCTTTTCTTATGCTCATCTCCACCGCAAAGATATTATGCATTGAAGAGTTCTACAGGTCAAGATACTTCTTTATCCTTTTCTTCCTCTTATATGTACCACCGTTCGAGGGGAGCGAAGGGAGATTCATCGCCTGGCATCCAAGTTGAGAGAAGACAGAAGATGTACCAGATCTTACAACAGGAGGGAAGTCGAGGTGAAGTCGATTCCCCTAACGATGATAATAATGACTATTCAAAAGAGGAAGAGAAATCTGCTGGGCTCTTAGGAAGAAAGAAGTATGAAGGAAGAGATGAAGGAGCTGGTAACGACATGGTTGAAAAGTTTTTCTTATGTTCCTCCACAACAAGAGAAAAAGGAAGTAAAACCAGCATGTCCTTATCTTCTTATAGTAGTCATAGAGGAGGCGGAGGAGAATCAGCAGGGGCACCCAATACATTCAATCCATTTCTTATACCTTTTGCAAGGTAAAGAGACTCACAACCCTCCCATGACCTCTCTCTTATTCTTCTTCTTC
>NW_027156682.1:0-206 GCF_002600585.1 Cystoisospora suis | reverse complement strand
GAGAAACAGAGAGAGAGAGAGATCACTAGATGCAGATACACTACAGGGTTACAAAGAAGTCTCGGCATGGACGTGCAAACGTTGCCTGTAAACCCGTGAGCTTCACATGCAGAGAGAGGGAGAGAGCGAAAGCTTCCATACATATGTGTCTATGTAGGTAAGAGTGAAGTATCTCGAATGTGTTTGTTATATGTGTTTCTTTTTCT
>NW_027156681.1:0-208 GCF_002600585.1 Cystoisospora suis | reverse complement strand
CTCCGTGAGCCGCTGCGGCCTCCAGGGGCCCGAGGTGTCGTTCCCGTGCGTGCTTCCTAGTTCTTTTCATGCCTATCGTGGCTCAATGGTTGGCAAATGTCTTTTGCTTCCCATTGATACCTAATTTGCGTAGAAAGCGTTCGGTCTATCCTACCGGACTGCCTTCTGCTTGCCTCGCGCGCAGCGCCCGTTGTCAGGATTTTGCAAT
>NW_027156680.1:0-656 GCF_002600585.1 Cystoisospora suis | reverse complement strand
GGCGTTCCGGTATCAGAGCTCTCTTCGACACGTGCAACAATGGCACCCTTTGTAATCCTGCAAGGCATTTGTGAGGGATTGCATACCACAGGCCTGGTGAGCCCTTCCTCTGCGGATCCGTAGGGGATTATACTTTCTTGCCATTGCCTCAGGGCCGTCGAATGGTACTATGGGAACCGCATGCATGCGTCGTCCTGACGGAGGTACTTTGCTTAGCTTCTCACTACGCGCAGGCATCGTAACCGACTTCGCTGCCTTCAGAAGCCCTTCGCCTGTTGTCCTCTCCAACAACGGCACCGTGACTTCCAGGAAGTCGGCAAATCTTACGCATTTAGTTGTGGGATCAAGCAATAGCTTTGAGAGACATTGAAACCCGAAACGGACTATGACGTCTTCCGTCGTGGTGTCCACAACGTAAACTGTTCCCCTGACGGCACTTGGTCCTACACGCAACAGAGCTTCGGCGGACGCTAGTAGTGGAAGTTTTCCTAGCTTTTGACTAAATCCACGCATCTCTCGGCCTCCTGCGTGCTCGAAGACAACGCCGAAGCGCTGCAGTTTTTCTGCCAAATCTCGTGCCATTGGGGTTTCTTCCGCTCCAGTGTCCAACATTGTGATAAACCGAGGGACGCTCGGGCGGCGGCTCTAACGAGCTT
>NW_027156679.1:0-382 GCF_002600585.1 Cystoisospora suis | reverse complement strand
GAGGGGCAATGGGAAGGTGACGGGGGGCCGCACCTCCCCGGGAGGCGGGACGACCGGCCGGTTGAGAGAGACACACGACCGGAAAAAGGGGGAATAGTTAGGGTCCGGCCTCATTTTAAAGAGGCATAGGAATAGCAAAACACGTTTAGAGAGCAAACACGCAAAGAGAATAAAGAAAGAAGATAGTATAAAAGAGGAGAATGGGTCCTAGGGGACCCTAACAGCCGCAGCGAACCGCTCGACCGTACCCCTCGGGCGGTCGCCAGCGAATCCTAGGCGGTTTCTCACCGCTTAAAAGAGAGAGAACGTGCCAAAGACGGTTTTTCTGCACCTTGGGTGCTGCCAAAACCGTCTTTGGCACGTTCTCTCTCTTTTACGCGGT
>NW_027156678.1:0-267 GCF_002600585.1 Cystoisospora suis | reverse complement strand
TTAGCGGGCCACCCGGGGATCGACAGGACACGGCTGGGAGTGCGCAGCTTATTCTGGTGGCCAAGGATGGACCAAGATATTGAAGGCTTCGTCAAGTCGTGCGCCAGATGCGCAAGGGGAAAGGCTTCACACCTCAAGAGCGGCGGATTATTACAGCCTTTGCCGATTCCGAATCTTCCTTGGGAGGAAATAAGTTTGTAGGCTTACCTACGACGGAGGAGGGTTACGACGCCATCGCGACGATCGTGTGCCGACTCACGAAGATGG
>NW_027156677.1:0-250 GCF_002600585.1 Cystoisospora suis | reverse complement strand
TGCGCAGCTTATTCTGGTGGCCAAAGATGGACCAAGATATTGAAGGCTTCGTCAAGTCGTGCGCCCGATGCGCAAGGGGAAAGGCTTCACACCTCAAGAGCGGCGGATTATTACAGCCTTTGCCAATTCCGAATTTTCCTTGGGAGGAAATAAGTTTGGATTTAATTTTAGGTTTACCTACGACGGAAGAGGGTTATGATGCCATCGTGACGATCGTGTGCCGACTCACGAAGATGGCCCACCTCGTCCC
>NW_027156676.1:0-311 GCF_002600585.1 Cystoisospora suis | reverse complement strand
TTGCCCGCAACTCGCTCTCGTAGGCGGGCAGCAAGCGCTCCCGCAAATTCGTCTTCCTTGACTCGAACGCGATTGGCCTCCCTTCTTGCTCCAATACCGCGCCAATTGCGTATTTCGACGCGTCGGTCTTTATTACCAGCGGCTTGTCTGGATCGAAGATCGAGAGGTTGGTGGTTGTTATTAAAGCCTCCTTCAATTCCTGCATCGCTCGCGTGTGCCTGCTTCTCCACACAAGATCCGACTCTTCTTTAAGCAATTGGAACAACGGATGGGCTAGCTTTGCAAAATTAGGTATCAACTTTCGATAATAA
>NW_027156675.1:0-961 GCF_002600585.1 Cystoisospora suis | reverse complement strand
TAGTGCTTCTTGCGATGGATGGAGCATTGACTGGTAGACGTTCCGAAGAGTTTCTGTCGGACGAAAGAAGCGGTGTGTCGTCATGGATTCGGAGGTGCGAAGACACAGGCGCACGCGTCCTGTTGGATCTTTTTCCCAGCGAGGCGACTGGGTCTGGGGAGTTGTACAGGGGGGCGCGAACACTTCAATACTGTGTAGATTCCTCGCGGTTCCCGAGGTGGGGTTTTGTACGTTCACCAGCTCGTGGAGTGGGTGGATTCGTGTGGCCATGGGTGTGCTGGGGTGTATTATTTTTGTGACGGGTGTGCACGTTGCAGCTGGGGAGCGGATGTCGTGGCTCAGAATCTTGGAGGCCGAAGAGCGTGACAGGCTGGAATCATTGCGTGCGAGCATGGACGCGCTTAAAACAGAGTCGACACCGACGTCTGTTCGAGTGAACGCCTTGCTCGTCTCAGCGTTGCAGGCCCAAATCACTTTGATGAAAATCTCGAGGGTGTTTCCCGATCACGCTGTGAGCAGGCGTGTGGATCCAACCAGGGCTCTGCGTCACGGTGCGACTGTGGCGTTAGCGTCCGAGCTTCGGCGGTGCTGGGATTTTCTGGGCGTAACAGAACGGACGCTAAAAGGTCTACTCTGGCTATCCCTGAACGCGATTTCTCGACAAACACTGCCGGACAGACAGGAGCTCTTTCCGGATATTGGAAGGAAACCACGCCACAAGGAGCCCCAGCCCAAGCCAGAAGAGGCTCTCGTGGCTGAAGGACTAGGTAAGCGGGTAACTGCTACGAAACACGAAGGGAGGAGTACCTTACTCTCGTCAACGCCGGTGTCTCCATCTCAGCTAGCTTGTAGGCCCTTTCCCGGACTCCGGTAGATGCGCTCGACTCGTGATACCTCTGCCCGGCGTGGCTGCGCGGACAGTCCAGTGGTGCTTCTGCGAACTTCGGCTAGCCTTCTTGCT
>NW_027156674.1:12460-13670 GCF_002600585.1 Cystoisospora suis | reverse complement strand
AAGAAAGAAAGAGAAGAAAGAAAGAGAAGAAAGAAAGAGAAGAAAGAAAGAGAAGAAAGAAAGAAAGAAAGAAAGAGAAGAAAGAAAGAAAGTCGAAGATCATCGACAAAGACGAGAAGAAACGACGACAACAGAAACCGTAGGCCCACCAAGTGGAAAAGGAGGAAAGAAAGGCAAGTCAATTCTTTCTCTCTCTCTTTCCCTCCTATCTATCTTTGATCTCCCTCTTCATCTATCTCTAGTCTATCTCTCTTCGTCTATCTATCTGTCTTTGGAATACCTATACACGTCTCTTCAGTCTATCTCCCTATCTGTCTTCGCCCAGTTAGTCTGTCTCTATCTATCTATCTTCAATCTACCTCTGTCTACCTATCTATCTTTAATCTATCTATCTCTGTCTGTCTTTTTCGCCATTCCTCTTCATTTCTCTAGCACTTACACATACTTCATCCACATATGTATATACTCACGCAAAATGAGATAGACATAGATACGTACGTACATAGAGAGAGAGATAGAGAGATAGATACGTGCGGAGATATAGATATATATCTGTAGACACATGTGCATGTATACATGTATGCAGATACAGATTTAGATATAGATATGTTCGTAGACATGTATGTATATATATGTAGACAGGTATGTATGTAGACGTTTCCATACGTAGAGTGGAGCAAAAGAAAGAGAGGGAAGTAAACTGGACGTGAAGGGACATGCACCTACAGTTGCAACTATACACTCCAAGTATAGTGTATAGACACCTACATACATATACACATACAGATACAGAGAGAGAGAAAGAACGTGAATGAGAAAGAGAGATAGAGCAAGAAAGAAAGGTAGATAGAGAAGGAGAGAGAGATCTGACGAAGAAGCTTTTCTAGTTTCTTCTTTTTCTTGTGTAGATGGGAATGAAGGAGTACCTGTGTATTAAGAGTATCGAACTGTTGGTCGAAGACAGGATTTCCCTTCTTAAGAATAACAGAAGAGGGAGGAGAATCGAGAAGAGAAGGAGGAGGAGAGCAGAGAGGATTAGGAAATTTCTTCTCTACAGAAATATTTAGGATAGCTCGCATCTTCTGACTACGAGGCTTTACTATTCCTCGAGCAAACGGCGCCATGGCGTGATACTTAGTCCTCCTCCTATCCTAAACTTCTCTTCTTTCCCTCTTCTCTTTCTCTTTTTTCTTCTTCTTCTTTCTCTATC
>NW_027156674.1:0-12416 GCF_002600585.1 Cystoisospora suis | reverse complement strand
TTCTTCTTTCTCTTTCTCTCTTCTCTCTTTTTCCCTCTTCATTCAGAAGAGAGTAGAGACACAAAGGACACCCCTTTCTTCTCGTTTCTGAAGAAAAGTATGGAGACAGACGGGAGACAGAGAAGTAAAAGGCATTCGCTGATAAAGGGACACGCCCTAAGCAAGAAGAAGAAGACTGGCAAGGGCGAAAGACATGCCTAGAAGGAAAGAGAACACGAAAAGACGAAGACCGTGTACAGGGAATGAGGAAAAGAAGGGAGGAACGAAGAAAAGAAAAGAAAAAAGAGAAGTGTACGCACTAGAGAAGAGAGGAGAAGAAGATGAGAGAAGAAGAAGAATGTGGAGATTTCTCTTTTACGCCATTTTCTATAGCAGCAGATGTGTGAGACTTCGAGATGCAGTGATTCGTCAAGAAGAAACAGAAGAAGATGAAGAAGAAGGAAAACGAACACTCATAGCCATCTGAAGAGGTGTACATACACCTCAATTCCCCATCCTCTTCTTCATTCTTCTCCTCTTCATCCTCTTCTTCTTGTTTCACTCCGGCCCATCTATCTTTTTCTCTTCGTGTTTTATTTCAAGATACCTTCTTCCTTCTTTTCGAACTTCTCAATAGAATTCACGGGGAAGAAGAAAAGCAAAGATCTCTCCATCCGCATTGCATGCATTACTGAACTTACAGCTACAGCCTACATCTCTTCTTCTTTTCTTCTTCTTTTTCTTATGCCAGTCTCTCTTTTCAGAAGAAACTATTTCTTCTTTGAGACGTAAGAAACGAAAAGGTTTTTTTTCTTTCTGGATGATAGCTAGCTAGCTAGCTTCGATCTTGAAGAAAGCTCTATGAAGGTTTCCAAGTCTCGATGCTGTCTCTCTCTCTTCCTAACCGCCCATACGTTCCTTGTCCTTTCTTTTTCTTCCTTTTCTTGTTGCTCTTCTCTTCTGCTTTCGCTTTCCATATCTGTCCTCCTTTCCGAACATGCAGAGCTATCTTCCTTCTCCTATTTCTCTTCAAGTCATTCATTCATGATCTTCTCCCATCTAAGGAGCACGAAAGACAGAATCTAACCTCTCCTTTCCTCCTTGCTTTCTTTGGAAGGTGATCGAAGATTTCTCCTCCTTTTCCTGGGAGGACTTCTTCTCTCTTCTGTCCTCTTCTTTTCTTCTTCACAGGAAAGCAGGGGAGGCGAGATAGAAGGGGAATGGGGGAAGAAGAAATCTCTCTCTCTCTGTTAGAAAAGGAAGAAAAGGAAGAAGAAGAGGTTTGAGTCGAGTCTCCTCGCTCTTCTGTCCGGTCCTTCACGTTAAGAGAAAGAAAGAGTGAGAAAGAAATAAAGAAAGAAAGATGGAGGGACCAGTTGATAAGAGTAGCACTTCTAACCCTTCAAAAGAAGAAGTAGAACAAGCATGTTCTCCTCATGGTAATCCTCATGATCTCCCTCCCCCCCCTCCCTCTTCGTCTCCTCCTTCTCATCCACCCTATTCTTTATGGGTGACAGTCCGATCAGGATTCCGTCAATCTCTTCCTGAAACTCCCCTCGCTTGCTCTTCTTCTTCTTCATCTGTCTCGCCTTCTTATCCTTTCTTTCCTGTTGAGATAGTGTCTCTCCTCTCCGGGTGTCTAGACACTCCAAAGTTTGTCCCCCACTTGACTCTCCTAGGAGGGGGTCTTCTTCATCTTTCCTTAGATCAGGCGAAACAAATCGTTCAAGACGTTCTCAAAAAGAAGAAGAAGAAAGAAGAAGAAAAGAAGGACTCCTCCTCTACTCCCGTTGATAAAGGGACGGTCACAGAGAAGGAAGCTCCTCTCACCCAGCCAAGTGGCGAAGAAGAATGTGGAGATCTCTGTAAGGAGGGAGAGCAAAGAAAGAAAGAAAGAAAGTGCGAAAAGCACTCCGAGAAATGCAGAGGGGATTCTTGCGATGGGATTCTCTCTTGTTCCTCTTCACCCCCCCCATCCTTATCCTTCTATCAACCTTTTCTTCTCTCTGTACAGGATGTGGTCGCGGGGCAAGATAAGCTTCCTTACCAGTGTATCTACGCTCGGATTCGTGTACCACCTTCTACTTCTTCTCATGATCTTAATCAGGAGTCTTCTTCTTCTTCATCTCTTCTTTCCTATTCCTTTTCTTCAGAAGAAGAGAAGAGCCGCTTTGATACCTGTCTCAAGACCCATCTTCGCCACCCTCTTTCTTCTTCTTCTTCTTTCTCGAATGACGAGAAAGAAGAAGAAGAAAAAAGAGAAGCAGGAGGAGACAGCGTTCCTAGAGAAGATCGAAATCTCTTCATGTCAAAGGAAAGCTTCGAACGCGAGTACGAATCCGACAAAGACGTCGGGGAGGAAGAAGAAGAAGAAGAGAGTAAGATAGCGAAAGCATCTCTAAGAAAAGAAGAAGAAGAAAAAGAAAAGGGAGAAGAATCGATTAAGAAGAAGAATAAGAAGAAGAATCGATGGAGAAGCGAAGTGAAAGAGAGGCCTGACATTCTGTTAGATCTTTGGAGGAGTCTCAAGATAGCTTTATACGATAATTTTAATGTGGAATACAAGGGCGACAACATCCACTTTATGCCTCACGTCAGTCTTGTGTATGGAAGAGAAGAAGATCTTTCTTCTTCTTCACGTCGTTCCATCGCTCGCCTTCTCGATCGCCATATTTCACGTCCTGTCTCTAGCTGCACGGAGAAGAGCATGAAAGAAGAACTACAGAGAGAAAGAGAAGATGCGAACAAACACATAGATGTCTCGAAGATATGCGGAGTGATCGAAGAAGGAGAAGAAGAAGGAGAAGAGGAAGAAGAAGAAGATGAAAGAGTGAAGAAAGTGAGAGACATGATAAATGAGAAGAAGAATGAACTCTCCCCTATCCGGGAGAGCCTTGTTTTAGTTCAGTCCATTGAAATAGTAGAGACAGATCTCTCAGATGTCTCTCTTGCTCCAACTTGGAAAATTCTCGAGACGATTCCTCTACAAGACCAAGTGGATGAGAATGAAAAGAAATTGAGTGACGAGGGGCTCGAGCCATTCTACTATGATTGATGGCACAAGGAAGAATTTGTCGTCTCGTCTCTCTCTCTCTCTGTGAAACTTATGAGGAGGAAAAAGAGGAAGAAGCAGCACGCCTGTTTGATCTTTCCGACGACGAAACATAAAGATATATATATATATAGGTAGAGAGATGGACGAGGTTAGAAAGGAAGAAAGGCGTTCTTTCTCATCTGTATTTTCTTTTCCGAAACGAAGTTCAAAGAAAGAAAGAGAGGTTTGATCTAAGGTGATAGATAGGAGGATAGAGTAGTGCTAATTCAAAGACTTGAGAAGCTTTTCTTTTAATCTACAAGAATGCTGGTATTCCTTCTTTCTTGCTTTCTTTGCGTCTCTCCTTGTGAAGACGTCTCCTCTCACTCAGCTCTTTGATATATCTCTTCTCTCTTTCTCTCTCTCCGTTCCACTTTTCTCGCTCTCTCTCCTGTCGTTTAGAAGAAAACCTACTCCGCTCCTTCTCTCTCTTAAGAGACGTGAGTAATTTCCTCCACTTCTTCTTTACCCTTCTACTCATAAGAAGGGCTAAACAGACAAAGAAAGAAAGAGTGAGAAAGAGAGAAAGAAAGAAATGCTTGTGCTGTCGATTGAAGGGGAGAGTCGACCTTAAAGTAGAAGAGGAAAAGTCCCCCGCCTACGGTTGACATTCTCCTACTAGTAGTCATAGAGGAGCTCTCGGTCTCAAGAGAGAGAAGAAGATTTGAAGAGGAAAAGGTCGGCACCTCATCGTGAAGGAGAGAGAGAGAGAGAAGACTGATACATATCTATGTGTGTATGGATGTGTCTTTCTGCTATGCATGAAGGATGAAGAAGCCAAACTTTTGAAGTCTCTCTCTTCCTTTCTTTTCCTCCTTTTCTTCTTGCTTCTTTTCTTTTCCTGTAGGAGTAGCACGCAAACAGACCTCACCTGAAACAAGTGCTACTTCTACGGCCTCTTATATTTTGGATGATGACTGATGACGATCAATACGATCAATACTACTCCACGCCATCCTATGACTAGTAGTGGTAGAGGTAGTCGAAGTGAAAGTGGAAGTAGTACTAGCCAGTAGGATGGCTTTGCTCTGCCCTCTCTGCCTATCGCCTGACTAATCCGAGTGCTCTTCTTCTTCTTCTTATTCGCCCTCTCCCCACTCTTCTTTTTCTTTTCTCTAGTGACGACCACCACTACTACTACGACTATTACAAGAGCTGCTGCTGCTGCCGGTAGCAAGCCTCCTATCATTCCTCCTTATCTCTCTAAGAGAAAGTCGATCGAATAACTATCTACTATTACTATTACTACTAGGACTACTACTCACTCTGATCCAGTGAAAGACAGATTCCTATCAAGAGACACATCCACTTTTCTCTACTTCAAAAGTAGAGACAAAGACAGACAGACAGAGAGCGAGAAAACGTCCCATCAAAAGAAGAAAAAGACGATTAAAAGAGTTCATCACTTGTTTTGAAAGAAGATCACACAGATCAATACAGAGATAGATAGATAGATACGTAAAGAGATAGACAAAATAAGTACAGGATGAATACTCCTTGACTTTCTTTCTCAAGCTATACTTCTCAGATATCTATACATGGATATGTATACAGATAAAAGCTACGGACAGATGATGTGTTCGATCGAGTGTCTGTTGCACATGGATTTGAGGTGTACATACACCACTCCACACGAGATCACAATGAACTATAAGCGGGAGTCTCCGAAGAAAATGAAAAAGAAGCACACAGGCGCCACCCCTTTGAAACAAAAGAAAGAAAGAAAGAGAAAAGAGACCACACTGCCAGAAAAGACGACGTGCACTCTCGGTACTCACGTAAGCACACACCCCTCTATCTTAAATAATCTATCTATCTATCTCCGTATGTCTATGTATCGACCACCACCTATCTACCTCTTCCCAGTAGACCTTAAGCAACTCCTGCGATAGAGCTTCTTTTCACCCCTCGTCCCTCCATCCTTTTCATTCGCTGCCTTTTTCTTTTCTCGGGACATGTACACCTTCCCCCACCTATCTTCAAGCGATCCCAGACGTTGATCTACTATCTCTCTTTATCTATCTTTGATCTACCTATCTTCTATGTATCTTTATCTATCTACCTCTTTAATCTCTTTCCATGTTGGTATGATAGATCCATTTTCTTTTCCGATGATCTTCAAAATTCACACACCCCCCTGGACCGAGAAGAATCCGGCGCGGATCCAATCCCTAGTTCCACAATGATCTTTCTCTTTTTCTCTCTCTCTTTCTTTCTTTCCCCTCCTTCATGTACAGATAGAAAGCAAACAGGTAGACACATCATAGCCAGATCGATCGATAGATTAAAGATGGATAGATAGATAGATTAAAGATAGATAGATAGATAGGTTAATGCTTAACAAGACTCCTCCTCCCCCCTGTCTCGATTTGAACCTCTTTGACTACTACTAAATATTATTATTTCTATAATGATACCTTTCTCCTTCTGTTTCTTCTGTCTTGTGTACTTCTTCTTTCTCTTCTTTCTCTTCTGTCCTTCATTTCGAGGAGAGAAAACACACTTGGAACGTCGAAGAAGAAGAAGAGGAGCAGCAGCAGCATTTGCATGCGATGATCAGAAAAAGAAGAAGAAACACAGGCCATTCGCAGTCCTTCATACACTCCTCCTCTTTTTCTTTTTGACGAGATGTTTTGTCTTATATCTATCACCCTCGTATTCTGATAGACCTTCTTCACTCGGCATTGTTCATCGTTCACTCCAGTAAACAGACAGATCGATCCATCCATCCATCATGGATCGATCGATTCTTCTCTTGGATTTCTCCTCTTTCTTCTTCTCTTCTCTTCACCTTCTCTCTCTCACGCACATACACACTTCCCTACCTCCTCCACCTAATACACAAACACCTACACTACTACTACTACTTCTACCTGTCATGCATATACATATATAGAGGTATAGAGATAAACTGTAGACAATTATAGATGGATAGATACGTTTATGTAGATATATAGATGAAGGGACAGGGAAGGTTTGAAGGGAGAGAGGACATGATAGACTTTGAGAAGAAGAGAGAGGTATGTGTGAGGTGTATCTATCAGTTTTCTTCTTTTTCTTCTTCGTTGTTTTATGGACCTCCCCTCCCTCCCTGCGTGGAGTAGTGCAATCACTCAGTGCTACTACTACCTAATTACCTACCAATTATACACATACATATACATATATATACATGCATATATATATATATATATATATATATGAAAAAGTATACCACACACTTAACACTGCGATATACACACACTCATCTCGACTGGGGGAGGGAGATTTCATGCTTCCGCTGAGGAGCTTTCTTGATGAAGAAAAGATCCATCCACCTTGCTCTTCCTTTCTATCACCCTTCTGAAGTGTGTTGCTTCGCCATCTTTTTCCTTCTCGCTTTTCTTCTTCATCTTCTTCTCTCTTGTTCGTGCGTTTCTTTCTCTGTGTTTTGTTTAACTTCGGTCATCTGAAGCTCCGAGAATCGCTAGGAGTCGAAGAAGCTCCAAAAATAAACCCACGATATCCTAGAAAACAAGTAGAAGAAGAAAAAAGAAGATGAAAGAAGATAGAAGAAGATCTCCATACATCGGCATGGATGTCTAGCTCTTTGAAGAGCCTTATGCACGACAGCGATGGATCGTGAAAAAGTTTCTTTCGTCGTTGAGATGTGAGGAGATAATTCTTCCTGCCTGTCTAGGCTGTGTATGTATCCACAGAAAGAAATCTCCAAACTGAAGTGGATTTCTATAACGACAAGCAACGAAAAAGAGGGAGAAGAAGAAGCGACCTGCAGGTTTGAGACACAAGCGAGGTGTATGTAAGACACCCTAGATGATAGAACATTCCTGTGAATCCTTCTCTCATATGAGGACCTACACAGGAATAGAGAGCAGCATCACACATATGGTTGCATATGGAGATAGATTGATACACGGATGTATGAATAGAGGGCTATCGAATGACTTACAACGTAGAGAGAAATCGCTGCGAGGATGTAATCATCTTCTTCAATGGAGATCTTTCCTCTTTTGATGAGTAGGTGAGTATCAATGAGAATGTAGATTCCGTAAAACCCAGCAAAGACAACGCAAGCGACGATCTGGAACCACATGGCTCGCCAAAAAATCACTCGGAGCAAACCTGCATGCGTGAAAACACACGACAAGAAACAACACACGCGAAACAATCAAGTGTACAGACAGTCCAAGTGATGAAAAAGAACCCCTCCAAAACCAGGTGTACATACACCCGAATAATGAGGTGTACATACACCCGAATAATGAGGTGTACATACACCCGAACAATGAGGTGTACATACACCCGAATAATGAGGTGTACATACACCCGAATAATGAGGTGTACATACACCCGAACAATGAGGTGTATATACACCAGGGCATTAGGTGTACGCATGGCACTGCCGTCGCGATCAGGCTGAAGTCTCTGTTTTGTCTAGAGCTTAACTGATAGAGAAAAACGAACCTCTCCACCGAATTACGCAATTCACTCCTTTTTACGAGAAGCTTCTCCATCTCTTCCCTACACCCCAGAAAAGCACTTTCTGTACCACGTATCTCTTAGCTCTCGCCCTTCCTCTTACTCCTCCATATCACTCACTGCGTACGACTCTTGAGATTTCTTCGGAACACACAAGACCAGGAAAGAGACCCACCAAGGGAAGACCACCATCCTACCGAACAAAGTCCTTCTATCTAGCACGATCATTTTTCGCAAGAAAGTGATTGACTCGCTGCGCTGCTGTCGATACACCCTAACTGATTCACTCACTCTCTATACACCCTAACTAATCCAGTGACACCCATTCTAAAGAGTACACAATACTTAACCCATTGTATATACACCGTCATCTTCTTGTCCGAAACTTCGCATGTGGCGATGTGAAAGATGTATCGACAACTCCATGAGAATATAGATCCTCTTCTTCTTTTTCTCTTTCGCGATCTCTTGGCTCTTTTCTTCCCCATCCGCCTTCTTCTTACCCATGGCAAAGACGCCCCAGAAGAGGAAAGAAGTCATGCCTAACCAAGATGTAAAATCGTAGTCGGTCTGAAATCTGTATGAGCCAAACACACGCAAGAAACGCCATCGATCCCCTAGCAAAATACAAATCTTCTTCTTCTCTTTGCCTTTAAGGCTACACTCCCTCTCTCTTCCCCTCTCTCGAGTTTCTCTTAAGTCTTTCTCTCAAAAGGAAGAGCCTTTCTGCTGAAGAAGCAGAACGACGGACTGTCTTTACAATGGAGAGTGGCCTCGCTGAGGAGAGGTAGAAGATGATCTGGTCTATTTCATTCCCGCCTTTGATAAATCTGATCTATAGCACTGCATCACCAGGTGCACAACGAATACACCTCAAAAGACGCACATGCATGTAGATATTCACATGAATATGTACGTGTATATATAAGTGCACGTACTATATATGAGCCTATCTATATGTACACCTGCTGGCCTTTCTTTCTGCACCGTACCAAGACATCTGACTACTCATATAGATATAGATGATATGTATATACATGTATAGATCCTGGATTCATGTACAGGAAGATATATATATACATATACATATATATCTACCGAGGCACACGTGGAGAGACATAAATGTATGTATATATATATATATGACGTTTTAAGCTAGGGGGGATGGACAGTGAAGTGTGGGATGCATGCATGCATTTTTTTCACTTGTGTTGGTTCGTGTGTAGATTTGAATTCTCCGAGAAGCGAAGAAGGCACGCCTCATGGTCGACGTTTTCTTTATGAGAAATAGCAGCGGAGACAAGATAGGTCTCTCTCTGTACAGAAAGAGAAAGTCCGGTATGAAAAGACAGGGGTGTATGTACAGAAGAAGGAAGAAAGAAAGAAGCGACAAAACTTACGCGAAGATCGTGAGACCTCCTACTACCACAACTGTCGCTAAAAGAGCTTGCAGGACAATCTGTGGATCTGCATGCAATAAAGGAAAAAAGAAAGAAAGAGATAAGAAAGAAAGAAAATACACGTAGAGAGAAGAACACGGCCAAGAGGAGAGAGAAACACTATGCAAAGAGTTTGTGTGAGACAAAACTGAGAGAAGAATTTGAGACACACAGACTAGAAGACACACAGACCTACGCATGTAAATGATCTTTCCACCTATCTCTCTATGTATGTATGCATGCATGCATGGTCACTCTCCATAACATCCTCTCTACAACGACTGATAGACTCATACACGCAACTACAATCTCTCTCTGCAGATAAGATACATAGATAGATAGATAGATTAAAGATAGATAGACAAAGATAGATAGACAGATGCGGGTTTATCTATTGACACACTTATGTTACGTCTCTCCCATCTTACCGTAGAGTGTACATACAGCTCCGACAGTTAAGGATTCGCAGAGAGTGAAGAGAAGAAGAAGAAGATAGTTATGCGGGTATCGCCGTGTAATGCCGGGATTGCAGACCATCACAAGCAGAACGACTATGCCTGATAGACCTGCTAAAATGAATAAGGTATCTCCATTCGTCTGCGAACACAAGAAACATAAAGAATGAAATAGAGAAAGATAAGAAAATAATACAGAGAGATAAGAAAAAGATTGGAAAAGATAAGAAAGAGATAGAGAGAGACAAGAAACAGGTAAGAGACAGCGAGAAAAGGTTATGAGAAGCTCTACATAGAGGAGAAGATACTACAGAAACACTGCATGCTAAATAAAGGGTCTCTTAAACTCACATACAGAGAAATAGACACAGAAAGAGAGAAAAGTATATACATATAAATATACATATATATAAATATATATAAATATATGAATATATATAAATATATATAAATATATATAAATATAAATATATGAATATATATATATAAATATATAAATATATATATATATGTACGAACATAGAGATACGTATACTTGTTCGCTTACGTGAAAAAGTTATGCCTTGATAGGCAGAAACTTCACACATACGTATCAACCTACTCTACCGGGTGGACATACACTACACACCCGCTCTGTCGTATCTGCGACATGCAGAGTGTCGCTATCACACCAGGAGACTCTAAAAGAGAAGAGGAACAGAACATTTCTTCTTCCTTTTCTTCGATTCAAATACTCTCAGCTTTGCGTATCAGACGGGGAGACTAACTACCAAATTCTGTCAAGAGAAGCTCTCGAAAGAAGAGGAAGAAGAAAAAGAGATAGCAGAGAAATACAATAGACACCCAACTCTAACATACTACCTACCATACACATGTACATGTATGTATGATACGCCTGCATGGATACATATGTATACATCTAAATATACACGAGATACACAGAAGAAGAATCTTATCTCCCACGGCATCTCTGCCTCACTGTACACGGATTTAACGCCCGAAGTAAAAGTACCCACATACATCGACGAACATGTGCGTGCACTGGGACCTAAATCGATATAGAGATACATAGATAGATCCATCCAGTCTTCCTCCCTGTTTATATCTACCTATGTCTCCCTGTATGCACGCGTTTTCTCGTTTGGTGTGTATGGAGCTATATCCCTCTGAAATAAGCGGCCCGTGAAAGAAGAAAGAAGAGCCTCTGAATCGTCTACTTGTTAAACTTTCTACGACCATCAAGACTTACAGCCACCCATGTGCGCATGCTCTGATTCATCATGAAGAGAAGAGACGTAAAGAAAGTTATCGCTAGCTGGACAGAGATGATGGAATAAACCTTTCTTATGAATCCATATCGAACTTCTCTTGCAATCTTCTCATCCATCACAAAACTGCCTGTCCTTCCCCCTCTACCCGCCGCCTCCAAATCGTCGTAGGGCGACGAGGCATACATCTTGAAGAAGGGACAAAGAAAGAAAGTGCGAGAGAGAGAAGAAGAAAAGAAAAAAGAAGAAGTAAAGAAGAAAAGAAGAAGGAAAAAAGAGAGATGTTTCCCTTCTGTTCGAAAACGCGAGTCGGGAAGGGAGCTCGCCTGCCGCAGAGGTCGGGGAGACCAAAAGAAAGAGGAGTTGGTAAAGAACGGCGAGAAGCAGGAAGGAGAAGAGAAAGAATCGAAGAGAACGAAGGAAATAAAGAAGAAAAGAACAAGAAAGAAGGAATTCCGAAAAGAGAACGCAACAGGCAAGTGTGTCTTTTTGCTTGCGAGACCTCGAGACGCCGCGGGAGGGAGACAGCGTTGAAGAAGAAGAAGAAAATTCAAGCAAAGAGAAACTGACAGATGCGATAAAGAGAAGAAGAGACTGTCCAAAGATGACGGATGGAAAGATAAAAAAGCTTTAAGAAAGACAGTTCTCGTAAAGAAAAGAGAAACAGAAGAAAGATGGGATGTGCCGCCCGGCCTCCCGCGGTAACACACGACGAGCAGACAACGACGCCGGAAGAAAAGAAAAGAAGAGAGGGAGCTGTGAACGAGAGAGAAAGCAAAAGAACAACAGAGAGAAAAGAAGAGATGTCTCTACTTTTTTCTCCTTTCTCTAATGCACCTCTCAACAGTCTTCAGTTGACGCTATTGCAAAGTCCTTAAGAGCACACGAGAAAAGTCTTGTAAGAGAGAATGAAAGGAAAGAAAGAAAGAAAGAAAGAGGCAGGCATGGAAGAGGAGTGAAGAAAGAGCTCCTTCTCTCATCTCCCGCGTATTAGGACAGGTTTTCTTTTCTCTATACGTCCTATTCTCTCTCCCGCTATATTATCCACCTTCTTCTCATTTTCCTGTGCTTTCTCTTTCTCTTTCTCTCTTCTTCTTCTTGGTATCTCAATTCTCTACTCCCTCGCACTTTCGAGACACGCCGGCCGTGTGCTCTTTCCCTCTCCATCTTTCTTTTCTTTCAACTTTCTTTGGCGAGAAACACCTCCTAGAAGAGAAGGAAGTCACGTACGCCTCTCCATGAAAGAACGGAGATGCTTTAAGAGAAACAAAGGTCTCTGCGATAAGATAAGAGAAAGAAAAAAGGCGGAAATTACCCACGCCTACCTACACACCAAGAAGAGTGTGGGTATGTGTGTGTACATAGCTCTCGCCTTTCAGCGCTTCTCTTTATTTGCTTTCCTTTCCTCTTCTTCCGGGACATCTTCGTTATACCTGATTTCTCTCCCTTCTATGAACTTTCTCGAGAATACAGACACGCAATGCCTGTCGATAGACAGCAGCTCGCTACATACGCAGACCTCCTCGTCATTGGTAGGACGCGTGGCTCCTATACATACACACACCTCTACGTACCGATGGACAAGCAGAGGTCCAACCTTTTTTAACGTAAAGACGAAAGTGAGAGATGTAGTATTCTGGAAGCGTCGCGATGTGAATGGCTTACTTTTCCTTTCTCAAAAGGCGAGAGAAGAAAGAGACAG
>NW_027156673.1:0-19451 GCF_002600585.1 Cystoisospora suis | reverse complement strand
ATGGGACTTCATGGGAGAGAGAAAGCGAAGACGGAGGAGGCTCCTATCACACACATGAATGACTAGTAAAGACACAATGTGGGGAGCAGACAGCGTTCTTCTCTCAGTCTTAAGGAGTGCGTCCATTCGTTCATGCCTCTACGAAGACCTTCTAAACCTGCCACATATGACGAAATCATCGAAAAGGCCTACCACATGCACATGCACCTAACCACATTCATACATACACACGAACCAACCACATCGACATACATACAAACATATATATATATANNTACATCTATACATATATACATATACACGTATATATACATTTTCGTAGTGTGCTGCTTGAAGCGTTACAAACGGGGTAGATATGGAGAGAGAGAGCTAGCAGAAGAGACTTACGATATCGCCTTGCGATATGAAGCGAAGATAAATACCTGCGTAGCTTAGGCAGTCAATCAACGTCACTGTAGAAAAAAGCAAAACACAAGAAAGAAAGAGAGAAGAAAGAAAGAAACTGAAAGAAGCGAAGAAAGAAAGAGAAACGAAAGAACGAAAGAGAGCAACTAATACTCAAGAGAAGAAAAAGTGAGAAGGAGAAGAAGTAGAAGAGATCGACCACCTTGATGATCTATAGACATGTGGAATTATCCTGGGACAAGAGCGGAAGATTCAGCATCTGTTAACAGTTGTCGGAAACCCGTCGTCAAGGTTGGGTACGAAACCTCCCTCTTCGGTTGTTCTTCAGAATTACGTCACTACGACTTAGACTTGAACAGCCAATTGTTTCACGGTATTCTTCTCTCTCTCTCTCTGTGCAAACCCCCAAATAAACATATTCTCTCCCCTACAGAAAAAGACAGACACCTTACAGCTTCCGAACCTATTCACATCCACACATACGTACATACATAAATGTTCATACATACATAGTCAGATACATACATACATACATATCCAGAGTCATGCATACATGACTTCCATAGTGTCCTTCATACATATACAAATATATATGAATGAGTTTATGCATGTGAGGGGAGTATGGAAAGAGATTAGATCTCTTTACTCCACGCAGGAATTGCAAATCTTTCTGCAGTCAACACCCACCCTATGTTACAAAGGAAGAAAGCACGAAGAGAGACGAATAAGAAGAAGAACAGATGTATATATGTATATATGTATAGATGTATAGATGTATATACCTGTATCCTCTTGACTTCTGAACTTTCCGTCTTTAAACCCTGTGAGTAATAACCTTCGTACAACTTCAAGCTTTTCTCTCCAGCTCTTTGCTTCTCTATCTCCGTCAACAAGCATTCGAAGAGCATAGGAACCTCCCGCTACCCCAGCACCTGCTGCTCTTCTTTGGTCTTCTTCGTCTTCTTTTCCTCCTCCTAACGGACTGCTTGCATCGACAATACGGCTAGCTACAGAAGGGGGAGAATACGCACTACTGCCAATCAACGACGGTGTAGATACAGATCCGGACAAGGGAGAAGAAGAAGAGAGAATATCTAGTAGACCCGAGGAAAGACGATGGAGAGGAGACGAGGATGAAGAATCAGAGCGTCCCTGGAGAAGACGAAGACAAGGGAGAAAGAAAGCGAAAAGAAAGAAAAAGATGAGACGATACGAAAAAACAGGTGAGGATGAGGGGGCGAAATGAAAGTGAACGAGGAAGAGAGTGGTTGACAGATCTATATCATCGACGGGGAGACAGATGCACAACCTGGTTGTTTGCCCTTCATTCATACACCTTGGAATGGATCGGCTTATATTCGGTTCCTATCATGAACTTACCATCCACTTAGCAGCGCCAGGTTGCTGCGGGGTATCCGAGAGGCTAGCATTCGCCAGATCCACGGAGAGATGCTTAGAACTGCTTGGAGGCCTGAATATACAGACAGACAGACACACCAGATAGATACCACATATATCAAAAAAGCCTACTGTGAAAGGAGAAGACATAGATAGACAATACTATAGCTTGTTTTCTACCGCAGAGCCACAAAGAAACTGCGAAGTCGTCGCCGTCTGAAATCGTGATATCTTGAAAGAGGCGGCATGACCTCTTAGACATATACCCGTGCAGGGACTCTTGACTCAGATACATCAGGCACATCCTGAGCACATGAATCTACATACAAATATACACCCCGAGACATAGAGAAAGAAAGGAAGGCCCAATCTCTATTCTACCAGGAGTAAGACAATCATGAATTTTGTCAGTTACAACAAGGCCGTTTACGCCGGATAGATACGGTGGCATACAAGACAGATCTTATCAAGAATATGGGGGAGAGCTTGAGAGAGGGTCAGTAGAGGAAGAAAACGAAACCCCCAACAGCCGAAGACATCCCATCCCCTTCCCTAAAGATGATAAAGATCTACTCGAGGTATTACTATCATAGACCCACGAATAAGAGACGAACGAGGAGGCATGCGATAGGGTAGATCACTCTAGATTCAAACGCACGCACCCATTCCCCAGCATATCTATAGTTACGCAGGTTAAAACCGGAATGCATGATGATGAGGCTACAATAGAGCTGAGTATAAGCAAAAAACACTGGGAGGGGTTAGGCTATTCTGGGACTTCTCTGTCAAAGATAACGACTCCATGCAAAAGCGTCTGGACTTTTCTGGAGAGACGAACCGTACGAACAGAGACACACGAACTATCACAGGCACAGGAAAAGTAGGTCGAAAGAGAAAAGAAGAGACTCGTGCATGGTAGGGCGCGGAGATGCCCTCCGCTGTGAATATGTCTGAGCTCAGGCCTTACGTCCATGATGACGTTTCACTCTGCCAGTCTCCTTGGAGAAGAGAAACACACAGACACAGATATACACATATACATCCACGATCGAAGGGGGTGTGAAAAGAAGAAGAAGAAGAAACAGCTCTTTTGCTTCGTGACCACACCCATAACAAGGCGAGAAGACGAGGTAAATGAAGCGCTAAGAAAGAAAGCAAAAGAAGCGGGAAGTTTTATATTGCTTCCGCTGGAGATCTTCTATCGGAAGTCGTCTAATGCCGTCCATACAGACAGACACACCTAACTACACACATATTCATATATGTTCATACACGTGAAAAAGCCTGGTAGGACAAGGTAGGAGCTTTATGTACAGACAAGATCTGTTCAAGAGAAATTGAGACTGGGGAATACACTTAGGCATGCATACTTAAACCGATAAAGCTACTATGTGTGAGTGTATGTGTGTGTGTCGTCGGGTTATCTTGTCATCACGCCTCTCCTTACTAGAGTTTTCCTGTGAAGCGCATCGTGAACTGCGCGTCCACAAAGCGCCACCCCATTAACTTAGATACAAGTAGAATCTTCAGAAGTACCCCCACTATTGTTTCTTCTCTACACTAAAGTAAGCTGTACGAACGCATGTACGTACACCTGGTGTGCTGAGGGAGGGACCTGTTGAGGAGAAGACTTACCGAAATCGCATCGGTAAAGAAGAGGAGTATCGGTCTTGATCACCCGGTTATCTGGAGAAAGATAAGAAAAAAAGAAAAGAAGAGACTCCCTTTCATGACACAAAGAAGAAGAAGAAAGCAAGATTAACCTTCAGAGACAGAAAACCCACGAAAAGGAGAAACAAAGACCCCCTACGAACCCCATTAGAGTGAATGAGTAAGTCATACGGCAGCAACAAGGAGAGGGAGCCATCCACATCTCTCTTAGATTTGACGCGCGTGCTTTTCCTTCAAGCCTGAGCCTCCGGCATCTCGTTTGACAACTAAGAGAAGAACAACTTCAATGATTCCAGCTCTCTCAGTTAAGTCTCTGCCGAGGAGACATGTCTTTCATCTGACCTCTATAGGAAAGGAGGCTGATACACTTATAAGGGAAAAAAAAAAGGCACCCTAAACCTATTCCCTTGTTGACCGCTTTTCTTCTTTCACCCGCAGCTTTTTTAAAAAGGGTTTGAAGTGAGACAAGATTTCAAGGACAAAATCTTGCCGTAACAGCTGAGGAACAATTGTTCGCATTTCGAACCGAAAAAAGAAAAAATGGAGAAGACCCCGTTCGTTCCCCGGGTTTTGTGTGTGGTATAGTATGTACAGTGGATGTGAGGTGTATGGACAGCGGATTCGAGGTGTGTGGAAGGGATGTGGGGTGTGTGGACAGTGGATGTGGGGTGTATGGACAGTGGATGCGAGGTGTATGGGCAGTGGATGCGAGGTGTATGGACAGTGGATGTGGGGTGTATGGACAGTGGATGCGAGGTGTATGGACAGTGGATGCGAGGTGTATGGATAGTGGAGGCAAGGTGTATGGAAAGTGGATGCGAGATATATGGAAAGTGGATGCAAGGTGTATGAACAGTGGATGTGAGGTGTATGGACAGTGGATGTGAGGTGTATGGACAGTGGATATGAGGCGGATGTACTGTGATGTGTGCGTGGCGTCTGTAGGACGCGTATGTGGTGTATTTATCCCCCTCCTTTGGTAGTCTTCGGAAAGGAATATTTGACTGCCCTCGGTCCTTCCTTGTCTTCTTTGACTCGTAAACAGTCCCCCCAGTACCACCCAGTTCCATACACCTTGACAGGTATGTCGGTCTTTGCACCATTTTTTTCACCCCCGATATGTCCGACCCATCCCCTTTGTGAAGGAACCATCTGATGACCTCAGCTGATGAAATCTCCACCCTCCGGTTTTCTTATCAGTCAGGCAGCAATATGCGGCTCAAACTAATGGATCTCCATTGCCCATGACGGGGGGAAGGACGCGAAGAAGAAATTCAATCACACCGTCCTCTTTTTGAAATCTGCTGAAAAAAAGTATCTCTCATGTATTCATAGACCCATCTAAAAATATATTTATGTATATATATATATATAAAATAGCAATCCAAACCCTGAGGTCCTGCGTAAAGGATCACTTTTGTCCCTCTCCTTCGTCCTAAGAAAATAACAGTGAAAAGAAGCTGAGGAAAAACTTCCTGCGGATGATATGAATAAGGTGAGAAAGGTGAGCATCTCTGCCTTAGTTGAAAGAGAGCTGAAACTCCAAGTAAAGACTGAAGCTGTCAGCCGGGGGTCTTCTCCTTGGCAAAACGTCCGTGGAGAGACCTCTACCATAATTACCACGAGAACCCCCCCCCGGGGAAATTCTCCATAGCACTCCTGAAAGTTACATCCTCGTTCATAAACATGGCGAGAAAATCTCGTGAGAGGAAAAAGCATGTCTTCCCGCAACCGACGCCTCTCATCAGATGTCTCTGCTGTCGTTAGTGTGGATTCTTACTCGCTTACGGGGAAGGTCAAGAGGAAAAAGGAGCGGTAGGTAGATAAAAGATATCCTTGCTGGAAACGTTCGAGTTGCATGTAGAGTCAAGATGGTCTTCTTCAAGCAAGCAAAGGATCTAGGCTTTTCTTAGGGTATGGGGAAAGACTATCATAGAAGAAAGAAAGGGTGCCATAGGCGCCGAGGTGCTGAAAGTACTCTTCTCCAGAGTCTTCTATGGATGGCAAAGGAAGCCTCGTTTCTATTGCCGAATCTCTCTGGCAGAGGATGCTCAACAGCGTACCAGTCTACTACGACACGGGGATGCATACAGACCGTTATTCCTTCGATACAGACGCCTTTTCTAGCAATAGACCGATCCATAACACATACACCGAAGAGGTAGATTTGCACTGAAGATATAGAACTCACAAAACTTGGCCAAGACTACAGCACAGCATACTCGCCTAACCTGAAGGACTGCGATACAGCTCTCTGTAAACGCGGCGTATTTTCAGAACACGATCAACCTTAGGTCCGACTGAGGATGGGGTGACATCTACTATACCGAGGAAACCAGCCTGCAACAGAATTGACGTGTGTGTGTGTGTATGTACGAGAAATCTGCCTTGTATAGACAGATGAGATGCGAAGATACTCAGGCTATGAGCAAGTATCCTTATGGCTTCCTGACAGCCACACGAACTTCCTTCAGTGAAGTGCTTCTACGTGATTGGGTGTTGCACGCTGCCTCTCTGTCTTTAGATCTATACAAGGTGCTGTCGACGTACCCAAAGAGTTGAGCAGCTGAGTATGGGAGAGTAACGAGGAGAGGTGCAAGGAGACCATCTGAAAAGGACTGCGATTTTTTTGCAGGTACACGAGGTAACGAGAAGGTGTTTTGTTCAGGCATGCCCCCACTGAGATGGGTCACTTACAGATCTGCTCCCAGTTGACATAGTCCTTCTTCTCGCTCATAATGACGAACTTGAACTCGACGTCTTGAGATTTCGGCACACGAATTCCATTCTTTCCAAGTCGCCATTTTGGATACTGATCTGCGGCAGTTGAAAGCTGTACGCCCCGATGAATATCCCATGACCCTAAGACAGGGACATTCCCTACCACCCACACAGACTGTCCTGGATGCGTGTAGGGACACACGCACTCCAGCTGGACGTTCACAGCCTGATGATTCATGTTGACTCGAGTTGTTCCTGTCTAGAACGAAGAAGGAGGGACGTTCCTCAGCTTTGGGTGGGTGGGCGTCGCCCTTGGATCTCCTATTCTTGCTTAACACAGCGAGTGTCTCCGCAAGAAGAAAAGCCGCTGCAGCTCCCCGCAACACGGCACGGAAACTCCAGGCGATGCCCTCGCCGACGGCCACTACGGACAATAGACCGCGAGAAAAAGAGCGAAAGCATCGACTGTGCTGGCGTTCGATAATCCTGGAGGAGTGTACGGCCTCGGGAGTGGGAGAAGTTGAGAAAGAAGGGGGATATAAGAAACCTGCCACCCCGCTGACCTGCTGAAGTTATACGAAACAAAGAGTGATAGGTACGCCCTGAGAATGGACGCTTCCAGGAAGGTTAAACAAAACCGGTCGGTGCAGAGGAGGCAGGAAGAACATCACAGACGAAGACCTTGCGTGCCACACACCAGCCAAGCCAATCCAGTCTTTGATAGCCGGTGGAACAAGCCGATGGATAAGAAAAACACCCCGGCAAGACCGATAAAGCCACCTCAAAAAAACCAGATACCACTGGGAACTGCGGAAGGCGCGAACGCCGACCCACTCTCACCGGAACGAATTGCGGATGTGGACGGGGATCGGACATGCCGCACACCAGAAAACCACAGAGAAGAAGCGCAACTATCGGCAGGTACAACGAATGATTACAAAAAACAGAGAAATGAGAAACCGTCTCTGTATGCAAGTGCTAGCGTGGCAGGAAGCGCAAAGGGGAGTTTCTCCATTTGCTGTCAGCGGTAGCTCGAAATAATTCTGAAATCTCCGCTAACTAAGTATGCGGACAAAACAAAAGAGCGCACTTTGGAAGGCTTTAGCCGGTTTAGAATGTGTCGTTCTTGCTGTATTCCTCACAAAAAAAGAGAAGCTGCGCGGCGGGAGACTTCGACATAAACCATGTGACCACAGAGGACAGCACGGGTGAGCTCGTACAGCTTGGAAGAAAAGAAAAGTGTCCAAGCAAGGAAACTCTAAGAGCTCTGTCACTTAATCAGGGAATCAAACGACGAAATTCACACACCGACATATACAAAACAGACCCATCGTTTTCTACCATCCGATAGCTCCGCGCGCTCGCTCGGGCATGGACGCATACTATCCTAGCCAAGACGGGCAGCCTCCGCGAAGATACTGTCATCTGATGAATGTGTGCGCGTGCAGATGCTGGTGAGTGAGAAAGAGCTTCGGCAGTGGCCATGACCGGTGTCGTGGCCTTTGCTTGGCACGTGAATAACAATGGGGCATTTACAGAAAGAACGGGAGCTAGGGATTTCAGACACTCGCAAAAGACTGTAAGAGACTTGGCGATGAACGGATGGCAGGCCCCGGTTCCAGCGGCGCTACCAGCCAGGGTCTCCGGTGCTGACGCCAGGAAATGTCGCCTCGGCCCTCGACGGCGGAGCACACTCCAGTGTGGTGTTGTCGGCTTCCTCCCTGGGCTTCCTTATTTGCTCGGATTGAGACTCTCCGAGAAAAATTTCCTACATCTAGTGTCCGAAAGAATCCTTTCGAGATGCCATGTGCCATGCTACTATAAACCTCCTACTTACACGAATGGAAGTGAATCCGTGCTTTTCGAGTTGCTGCGATTCATACGTCTTCCAAGAAGGGAACACGTATGTCACGAGAGTGGACAAGACGGATTTCATTTGACGCACATTCGCATAAGACGCAAGTGTTCCTCAGGAATCCGGTTGTCTCCTGCATCTAATGCACTGAGTGGCTACACTCCGACTTCGTCGCACCGTACCATAGTATGCGAGCTCACATGCCGATGGTCGGTTGCCGGCCCATCACAAAAATGAAAATACACTGTCACCGTAACTGGAGCTCCTCTCAAACAGCTGGGCCCATCCCACCCCGTGTCTGGGTGCCATGCTAAGGTACTTCCTGTTCCGAACCTGCAGCCCTGGATCCCCCGAAAACGCTTGAATTCTTCACGGTACGACTTCCTTTTCCTCATGGCAGTGGTATGTCATGTCGGGGTGTCGGTCTCCTCGCAGCAGTGTACTTGGGATGAGTGGCACGGCAGGTCCAACCACGAATAACAGCGACCGGCGTCGTCCCGGCAAGTAGACAAGTAAGGCTTGGCTCGAGACCGGAGAGTGGAAGCTCTCTCCATCGCTGGCCGACTGCTCAGAAGAGAGAAAAAGGCCACCGCGACTTGTGTTGTTGCCCCGCGCACGTAGTCTCCAGCATACACCGCCATTCGGTCCGTCAGGCAGTCGCAACAATGTGAAGAACCGAGTTCCGTAAAGCAGGCCGGATTCAAAGAGTCCGCGCGGCACGTCACGACGCCAGCGCGGCTGGAGCCGGTGCGGCCCTTGAGAGCGCTCGGCCACGCTACTGAATCCGACTGCGAGTATCTTCGAACTCGACAATGCGACAGGAGGCTTCGCCGCCAGGTAAGGGGCATCGGAAGCTGGGAATGCTAAGGCCGCGAGCAAAGGGGCGGCAGCTGTGACGCCCCGAACAAGGAGCCGGGGAGAGTCCCTGTCGAGGATACATGGTGCACTGAACCAGTGATCCTCCCATCGTTCGCTCCTTTTGTTAGCCATTCCCTCGCTACCAAACTCGTGGAGCCGTCTTTAGGCAAGACGCTTGCAGCTCTTTGTCGTGTCTCCATGAAGCAGAAAGCTGCGCACGTCCACTCACACCTGGTGTTCAGCATCCTCTGTCCTCTCCTCAGAACAGTGGAGTCGAGCTGCAGGACGGGCGTCAAAGAGTTCGGACAGAATCGGTGCTGCGGATTCCCGCTAAGTCTACGCCTAGCCTAGTAGGGACTGGTCAGCCTTTCAAAGAGAGCCTGCTGTTCTGCTTCGACCTTTTCCAGAGAGGCGCTATACGTACGTAGTCTGTATGGAGCAGCACACGACGGCGACTACACATCTAAAGTCCCTGTGACAGGGTTCGGATATTCTATCAATTCGCTTGTCTCTCTCAGACACCAGTAGTCCCCGACAAGAGAAAGCAAGGCGCGCTGGTGAGCCACTACAGCGTCTGCACAATCTAAGAAGAACACCGGCCACCTGAACCTTTTTTGCTCTGCGGAAACTAAGATGGCTTTTTCGTGGGATAGCGGCAGTTGGCGGCTTTCCTGAGTCGCTACAGTACAAGACAATAGCTTGTCAAAGCATGCTCACCGACTGAGTTCCGCTTGGAGATCACACTGCTCCCCCTTTATTCTTCTGATCAATCCCTCGCGCCTCCCCCTCTCTGCCTGAATGGCGAAAGTCACTCCTAGAAGCTGGGCGCAGAAAGGGAAGACAGCATGCTAAGCAAGGCTCTGACGACTCAGGGAGCGCTCCCCAACAATCGTCGGACTCAGTTGTGCGGTGACAGCTACCATCCAACCAAGTACAAGGAGTACTTCTTTCGCAAGGGGATCAAGACTGCAATGGCTAACGACGCCACGGCCGCTCAGATACGTCGGACCCCACACCATGAGCCTAGGCGTCGCTCGGCAAGCAGGCCGGCCAGGCTATGTCCTGTTACCGTTGGGGGTAAAGGGGTATCCTCGCGCAGGTGGGGCGATAATGTAGTTTCCGTGTCTCTCCGAGAGGTCATCAGATTGCTATGGCAGAATATGTGGAGCGACCGTAAGTTTCGCTAGTGGACAAGATCTGTCCTGCGCGCTGCGTACCGTGCAGGATGGTTCTGCCGCTTCGAGGGTGCAGCGGTAAAGCAGTGGTTTGGGAGTCCCCACGGATAATACTCGGAGACGTCACTTCGCTGAAAAAGTCGGAGTCCTCTCCCTCTGTGCCCACCTGTTTACCTTAGACTGCTCCTGCTGGATCTTTTTAGCCTCTGCCGCAACAACCTCGACTAGAGACTCCAAGGTATCGCCGAACCTTTGAACACCTGAAGGGAGTTTCCGAACTGGATATGAACGAGTGTCGCAGGTATCTCTGTTGGAAATGCTTTCAGCTCCCCTTCAACACCACTAGCAGCGATTCAGCCGCAACGAGATTTGGCGGTGTGCGGAAACGGCAGTTCCTCAGCAAACTCTTCAGCCAGTTGGCAGCTCGTCGCTGCCTTGGGATGTTAGCAGGACTGGTGTCAGCCGACCCTCTTACTTCGCGAGTCGACCTATGGCCAACCACGGCAGACGGGTTAGGGCAGGATACGCTCTCACGTGGTGCCCTTACCGTCAGTGAAAGTGACGCTCTCGCGGGTGAGAAAGTGTGCATCCTGCAGGTGCTCGGGAGGCAGCGCATGTACGCGGTTTTGGCTGTCGAGCTGAAGGTTTATTTGCTCTTCTTCCTCTGCTGCGTCTTTGCGGTCTGAAAAGTGATTCACGCCGGCGGAGGCAGGGGGCTCCATTTTAGAGAAGGGCACAGGCGGCAGTTGTAATTGCACACATGGATCCAGTCCGGCCCAGCGACAACACCTGTGTTAGGGCTTATGCTGCCGCGGATCGGTCTGACACAATGACGGAGCTGCTGCAGCCGAACCGCTCCGACTGTCAAGCACTCTGGTGTGAGCTCCTTCCTCTCATGATCTTCCGCGCCGGGCGTAAGCTGTTCCTTCCAGGAGGCTGGACCCGACAGCTACCAAACGTGGTCCGCCTTCGCAGCCGTCCGCATGCAGTAGAATTTTCACGGTGCCCCGCATACACGACATGTGCTCACGAACTGTGACAGCTTGAGAACCTTCTATGAAGAGGGTACCCCTCCGCTCTCGGATGTTTCCGAGGACGCTGCCCGGGCCAGGCTCATCATCCTTGCGTGCTGCCGGGTCGTACTGACGTCTTGGTTGTAGCGCCACGATGGGTCTTTCAGTACGGCTCTGGAGTCCTGCTTCTTTCCTACTGTGCCAGGGGACACTCACTGTGTCTCCGGTCGGTTCCCTCGTTGGGCTCCTCCGAATTCAGGTGTGTGTGTGTGTGGGGGGGGAGGGGGATGTGTGTGTGCGATGAAGGAACAACAGACGGCCTCAACATCGGTCGTACCCGGGAGGTTCCGCCTGATGGCAGGGGCGAAGGAACTTATGTACGAGAACTGCAACATTCCCATTCCTTTCTGGGGGGCCGGCAACAAAGAGCCTCCACTGCTGTGTTACCCTGGAGAGACCGTGCCTAGAAAGCGGATGCCAAGGTTACTCGAGAAGCGTGCTCTGACGTGGAAAATGTCGTATCGCGGGAGTAGCAGCGGTACCCCGGGTAGATGTCCCTTGTAGCGAGTAACCATAAGACCGCGAGCCAAGGAAAGCAAACCGAAGACAGTAGGGCCAGGCAACGGGGTTCTTCGGTGTGCTTTACCAAGAGGGCAGCACTTCTGTCCCCTCCCCCCCAAACCAGCAAAAACTCAGATTCAGCTGGTGTGACACACACACAGTAGCACATCCTCTCACGGTCATGTTCGGGCCTTTATGTCTGCACCCGTCAGAGCCTCTGACGGGTGCTACGTTCGAAACGCATCCTGAGAATTGTTTGAAGAACCCGACCGCCCAACACTCCTTCGACAGCTGCAGCCCCAGCCGGACGTGGCGCTGAGCGAGTGAGGCTTTCCTAAGGGGACGGCGAGGATTGCTGGACGTCCTTGTCATGCGCTCCGACAGTCTGGTGCACGTTGTAGAGACCGCTTTCTTGCTTTGTCTTTGTGTCTTCCGTGTGCGTTCCTTGACTTGCGCTTTACGGACTATCTGGTAGGCGGGAAGTCTGTTCATCAAGCGGCACAGCTACTTCCACGATTACGGGCCCTCCTGCGTCAACACTGCTGCGAGCTCTGGTAAGTGTGCTTTACTTACCTCGGTTGTCCTCGCAGACAATCGGATGTTACGGCGGCTTTTTTCTTTTCTCCTCCGCCGATCACACATGGGAAAGCCACCATGGAGACACAGATATGCGACTCTCAGAGGCTCGTGTCTAGTAGTACAGTCTTTCACATTCTCGGTAACCGGGGTTACACGCAGTCGACGGTGTGTCCATCTGAAGCCGTCCTCACTGGCCTCAAGGGCGGGACGTTCCCGCCGGGATCCGCAGCGGAAAAGCACGAGTTGACGGCGTAAAAGTAGCAAGGACACGCCATGAACTTCACAAAAGCGCAAACTGGGGGAAACTGTGGCGGTCGCACATGAAAACTGACTCGCGAGATACTCTCGACCCTTTCTCGTGGGTCTCCGCCATTATTCCTCATTCCTGAGCCACGCCTGAGCGCACAGCCTGGTACCTTGTGCCTGCATTGAAAGGGTCATGCTTGCCCAGATGTGGCTCATAGCTCCTGCTCCAACGCGCCCCGGGTTTCGGGTTGTTCGTGTCAGAAAAGTGTCTGTCTGGACTGCCGTAGTTTGAAAGCAGCTGAGTCTCCTCAGACCCAGGTTCCCCTTCATTCCAAACGATTGTTAGTCAATAGCGATATGGAAGGGCACATTTTTCATCGGCTCGCACTGCGTTGTAGCTCTCTGCCTCACGTGGCTCTCACGTGCTGCTGGGGGGTTTCATTTGCGTATCCCGGCAGCCGGGTCGCGCGGTGACGGGGGGGTGATCGTACAGTAGCACCTGGCTGTTACGATTGTTTCTTCACCAAGTGAACAAAAAACCCTGTCCGATGCGGAGACTTCTTGAGCGAACGGTGTATACACCAGAAGCGTGTTATGCTGTGCGTCTTCGCTTCCGGAGTTGGCGATACTCTGCTGTCCTCACACATCCTCGCGCAACAGCGTTCGAAAGCTCCTGTCGTCGTCCAGTCGTTCTACCTGGTCAGAAACCCGCTCCAGGATTCAGCTCGCCTTTCTGAACAGCGTTCTTGCAGCTTGAGGACAAACAGAGCGCTCTTGCCGTGAGGGTAATACCGTTGCAACTCACACGGACAGCGCAGCTCCTCGAGCGAACTCCTGTCTCGTTCTTCTTACCTGATTTTCTTCCCGCTGTCTTTTTCTTTTTTCCTGTCTGACAACGTCTGCCCCCTTTCCTGTGTCCAGCCCGGATTCCTGCTCGTGGTATCCCCTCCACCCTCCGTTTCTTCTCCAAACTCTGGCAGAACCTAGGATCCTTTGTACCAGCGTCTTGTATTTAACTTTGTCCCGCATTCCTTTCAAGCTTCCCGAAGTTTTCATCTGTCGGCTGCCCTATTTTGGGGGTTTCTCACAAGACAGTCGCGTCTCTTCCGCGCGGTCTTCCTATTCTTCAGTCCCAAGCTTCTTTGGCTTGAGCTGCTGTGTAATGTCTGCTTCTCGGTGAACCCGCGTGTAATCGAGTACATGTCCTCTCCAGTTGTTTAAACGTCCGGCGTTTTCTGCTTCCCTGCTTCTGCGTGACTACCCTTCGTTCGCTTTTTGCGTTCTCTCGTCTCCCGGGCTTTTTCTGATCTTCAGTGGCCTCTAAGAGAGTTGGCTGCCTCTTCTTCCATGTGCCGAAGGCAGCTGGCCCACTGACTCATCCAGAAGGTTCCTATCGTCGAGAACGGTTGGGGTTTTTAGGACTTCTCTCTAATCGTCTTCGCCGTGGAAAGGTCTCTACCGCAGTTGCGGGGACCCCTGCTGTCCGACAGCATACCTGACATTCATAGAGGGGAAGAGTATCCGTGGACACCCACATCGTTTTGTTTTCTATCAGATAGCAACCATGGCGCAGCAATTCCCCATTCAGCTTCACTCGGTGGTTAACGTAAGTCAGCTTCGGCTTCTGAATTGTAGGCTTTTTCTTTCCTGCGGTGTGGAGGTTTTTCTGTATGGAGGAGTAACGACGGCGCCCTCGTGATGATTCCGGACAGATGTTTGGAGAGTAACAGCAGATGGGTACTGGTCCGGTACTTCTTTCCTTTTGTCCGTTTCCAGCATGTACTTCAATGGCACTTCCTAGTTTTCTACTCCACGCTTGTCAGGAGGGTGCTGCTTGAAGGGAACCCTTGGCAGTGACGTGGGTTCTACCGCCCCGTCATCTTAGTTTCGGCCAACAGCACCCCCCGGCAAGACAAGGGAGGGGAAGGAGAGACCGCCAATAACTAAGCCTGGATATTCTTGGAAAAAAAGTGCTTAAAGGCACCTTTTCTCCCCTTTTTTCTGACGGGAGAAGAGTATTGTCAGCTGTCGTCGATCGACGCATGAAGACAGTTTCTTTAGCGGAAGACATCTTGATAGGGGGGACAGGTGCAAGGCTCGAGAACCAGTGCTGCTTGCGTTTCTCAGGAAAAGCTATATCGTAACCAGCACTTTCTCTTGCAGAGATCTACAGTTTGTTCAGTAATGCGAAGGGAGTAGTAGGCGCACCAGGTGGACTTCCCCAACAGAGCCTGGGAGAAAAGGGGAAGGGGAGGAGAGGTGGTTTGTCGGTATACACACAGACCCTTTATTTAGCACTGTCCCGGGGTAGAACAACTTCCATGTATCCTCTTCGTCACCCTCCCAAAACTGACGCTTGACTACGTGTGTTTATGTTATATGCACACTCAGTGGCTTCAGAAAGACTTGCGTTTCTTCCGGGATTCCACAAGATCTCCACAATACTATGTTGGTTTCGTCCCGGTCACGTGGGTGGATTGTATAATATCCACCGTACAAATCTGAGTGATCATCATGGGGTAGCCGCTCTGTACTTGAGATAGAAAGATTTCCAGTTCAAGACAACGCAGCCGTAGCTCCTCTGTTCGCAGGCTAGGTAGATAAGGTCTACAAGGAAGTGCGTGCATGCATTCAGTCACCATGTATCTCTTTTTCGTTGCTCCTCAAGCACCTGCCGTGTACGCCTGCTTATCTTCCGACAGCTCATCTACCAACTGACACTCCCCCTTCCACGCGTTGAAAGCACAGAAGATGCTTTACGCCTGTGTAACTGGGATGTATGTGTTTATCCTTGTATGTGCATGCGAGACAGCCCCTCCCCTCAGTGAAGAAATGAAGGGCTCATGTCCTTTTTTCCTCCTTGTTTTTTTTTCAGCTGGCGGAGCAGGGGGTGAGTTCTTCATCTTTCCGCTTTGGTAATGTTGCGTTGGATGGAGATAAGAATCTTGTAGTCAAGGATACAGAGACAAATGAACTGTATATCTTCTCACTCCAAGTTCGTGAAGCTCAAGAAGGTCGCAATTCCTCATCCTCTCCCGCCTTTACATTCACGAAGAAACCTACTCAAGCAGAAGCAGCCTTAATGCACCCAAGCGAAAAGATCATTGCTCTTCGTGCCAAGACAGATGGATCCTCTGGTCATATGATCCAGGTGTTGAACCTAGAAACAAAAGCACGTGTAGGGACAGCGCAAATGAATGAGCCAGTTGTCTATTGGAGATGGGTAGGCCCAAAGCTTCTGGCTCTTGTCACCGACCGTGCAGTCTATCATTGGACTGTCGGAGAGAACGGCGGAAATGACGGAAGTAATCCATCTGAACCGACGAAAATCTGCAGTCGAGAAGGACGTCTCGCTGAAAGTGTTCAGATCATCTCCTATGCGGTCGATAAAGATCTCAAGTGGTGTATCCTCACTGGCATTTCCACACAGGTAACTTTCATACCAACCCTCGGAGAGATAGACGAGAGGACAAGGGGGTTCTTAGAAGCACATCATGTCTCAATGTGGCTATCTCTCTCTATGTATATCTCTCCAGGGTTCAAAGCTCAGCTTCGCATTTACACGTACACACGTGCGTGATACCTATATATATATATATTTACGTGTGTACATGTGTACAGACGGATGTATGTATTGTTTGTGTGAATGTAGGTTAGCGGCGCCTCTTCTTCTGTACTCTTTGGACGCACCCCGTGATATTATTGCCCTTTTCATATCTTTATCTTCCCCGTTCTACGGATGATCTTCTGGCGATCCGTCCACCTTGTATGGATGAATCCTTCTGCTTTCAGCGTTATCGTTTCATTTGTCTTCTTTCGTAGCTGTTGATCTGAGGCTTGTGATAATCTTGATACTCTGAGAGAAGAAGATGACTGAACCAAACACCGTCCCTCTCTCTATATCTCTTCACTTTTTGACTTTTCTTTGGTGTCAGATGATGAATGGAAGAACACCTTAACTATCTTTGCTCCTCTTGTATTTCTATCAATGAAGTTCCAGTCTCCTTCGTTCTCTGTCTCTTCGGTGTTCTTTCGAGAAGAATAAACTCCTATGTCTACGAGATATACATCTAGTCGGTTATATATATACATACATATATTCTATATATATGTAGCCGGATATATATCTATATAGACACCTAGGTATACATGGGAGTCGGACTACTGCAATGGTATGCCCGTGTTAGGCCTAGACATACACGCTGCTGAGTTTTTTTTTTCTTCTCTCCGCATTGAATATATTCCCTTCATTCCCTCTGCGAAAGGAGGGAGAACTTTCCTCATTCTTTCCACATTATCAATCGAAGTCAGGGGCACGGCTTTCTTCTTTCATTCTCTCATTTTTATCTTCATGTATATCTGTATATCTCTTTTTCTCTATTGTCTCTACTGACGAATATTCTCCTCCTTCAAGCACATGTATACATATACGTGGGAGTACGTATGTAGGTAGGCAGATGTACATATATATATGTATAGATGTATATGTGTATGAGTGCATGCGGGTGTATGTCGGCAGGATGGTGGGAAGACGATTGATGGAAGTATGCAGTTGTATTCAATGGAGTTAAAGAAGCAACAGCAATTAGAAGGGCATGCAGCATGCTTTAATAACATTGTGATTGATGAAGCTGTTGGACCCCAGCCAGTTATCTGCTTCACGGAAAAGAAGAGAGACAGCAGTGAATTCAAACTTCATATTCGAGATATCTACTCATCCAGGGAAGGTTCTCAAACTCCCCCACTACGCTGTAAGTTTTCTTTCTTTCTTTCTGAGGGTTGAGCCCTTTTAGCTTGGTCTTTCCACCCTTCAGGCTTTCTCTTTGTGTTGGTGTTGCTAATGACATGCGTTGAAAGAAGACAGCAGGGGTTTTCACGTCTGTGGACGTACATACCTCATGGCATGGGGCTTTTGTATCGCCATTCATCCCACAAGACACTCGACCTACCGCAGTCAAAACTGAAGTGGATATCTATGTGTGTATGTATACATACAGAGATGTGTATGGCTGGATCTACATAGGGGGGATGCATGTGTAGAAAGATAGATAGATAAATAGATAGGTACTGGTCTATTATTGATACACAAGCCGCGGGGAGGCTGGTGCTGTTTTGCTTCGAGGATGGTCTTTCGCAGGCTTCTTCAGGTGAAGCTTCGGTTGATATAGAGAGTAGAAGGGTCTGTTTCATCTTATCTGTTGGGTAGTGGTTACTTGGCATGCAGCAGAGTTTATTCGTGAGAGGTGAAAATGAAGAACTTCTTATGAGGGCGGCTTTTGTATCTTTCTCCGCTTCTAGATAGATAAGACGTAAAGATGAAGAAGTGTTTCAAGAAGAAGACACCTTTCATGATTTCTGTCCTGGAAAGCTGCGGGGAGGTAGAAGGATTTCTCCTTATGTTTATCTATGTATGTATCACTATGCATGTGTGCGTCTGTGTGTCTTCCAGTACGTCTCTGTATACAGCATCTTGTTTCCTGTACCGTACAATACTTGTGGCATACATTCATTCTATTTCATCTCTCTTCACTGAGGTTTCTCTCCGTTCATCCCTCGCGGAAGTTGTGACGGCTGGTCGGTGTGTCCTTGTGGCTCTCCATCATTCATACAGGGTGTCACATGCAGGGATGAATACGACGGAGATGTCGTAGAGGGTGTCGCATTTCTTTCCTTTCACCCCTCTCGCGCTAGAATCACCCTTCTATTGAGACTATATATAGAGATACTAGAAATACCGACATGAGCTGGTATTCTCTGTGGCGCATTTATCAAAGAAGTCTTTTCATGAAAGCAACTTATATACATATCTCTCTCTCTCTCTCTTGTGCGAAGAAACATCAATCCCCAGGAATTATCACCCCTTTCTGTTGTCCTGTAAGCACTCAGTAGGTCCTTTCTTTCTATCTTTCTTTTGTCATCCCCTTGGTCATTCTTTCTTCGTTTCTTGTGTCATCTCTTGTTTGAACAGTGGCGGTGGATATTCAGATGCCACCTGAAGCTCCAGCGGATTTCCCTCTTTCAATTCATATCAGTCAGAAGTTTGGGGTTGTCTATCTCATTACGAAGGGAGGACATCTCTTGCTTCTAGATGCTCTGACGGGAACAGAAATCTTCAGGTTGGTTTCAAAACTACAGGAGAAAGAGAAGTCATTCATTAAGACAACTCTTTGATGAGGATCTTTGCCGAAGAACGACTGAATGAAGTGTTCGTCGGACGATGGATGGTAGATTCACCTCTTCTTTCTTTTCCTTCTGTCCATGCTTTCACAAGTCTGACTGTCTACATTCTTAGCTGTCATTCTTTCTCGCGCTTTCTCTCCCACAGTCTTCTTCTTCGTGGCTTGATTCGACTGTTTGACCGGTCATCGTCGTGTGTGCGTATGTATTCGTGTCATATATAGCTATATATGTATATATATACATACGCATCTCGGGTCGCAAGGAAGAAGAAGACTGTGGGAGAGAAAGCGCGAGAAAGAATGACGCTAAGAATGTAGACAGTCAGACTTGTGAAAGCATGGACAGAAGGAAAAGAAAGAAGAGGTGAATCTACCATCCATCGTCCGACGAACACTTCATTCAGTCGTTCTTCGGCAAAGATCCTCATCAAAGAGTTGTCTTAATGAATGACTTCTCTTTCTCCTGTAGTTTTGAAACCAACCTGAAGATTTCTGTTCCCGTCAGAGCATCTAGAAGCAAGAGATGTCCTCCCTTCGTAATGAGATAGACAACCCCAAACTTCTGACTGATATGAATTGAAAGAGGGAAATCCGCTGGAGCTTCAGGTGGCATCTGAATATCCACCGCCACTGTTCAAACAAGAGATGACACAAGAAACGAAGAAAGAATGACCAAGGGGATGACAAAAGAAAGATAGAAAGAAAGGACCTACTGAGTGCTTACAGGACAACAGAAAGGGGTGATAATTCCTGGGGATTGATGTTTCTTCGCACAAGAGAGAGAGAGAGA
>NW_027156672.1:20689-20938 GCF_002600585.1 Cystoisospora suis | reverse complement strand
TAGCTAGCTATGTAGGTAGCTGTTCCAGTGGAACGTGTCTACTTTTCTTTGTGTGTGTAGGTGTTAAAGAGAGGTGGAGCTGCCCTAATGTTTCTAGTCTCGACTCTGCGACTTCCCCTCTCAGCCTTCGCCTTCTGCTCTCCCGCTATCGTTGTAAGGAGAATACGAAGACACACACCTTTGAAGATGAGATAGGACAATCCCCCACATGATACATACAGGATTCCCCTCTTTCTCTCTCACTCTTTC
>NW_027156672.1:19910-20290 GCF_002600585.1 Cystoisospora suis | reverse complement strand
GATAGAGTAAGGCTCGATGCTGTGCATCTCCAATAGGTAAGCCTCTGTTTGGCTTGAAGATACTCTAGCGTCCTTCTTATACAGTCAGCGTGACTCTACTCTTCATAGACATGTATAGATGCTTAGTGTAGTCACTCTCTCTCTATCTACATATACGGATACGTATATATCTGCATGCATGTGGCGATATATATATATATATATTAGATAGATAAATCTGCCTCGGCAGCATATCTGTTCTATATCTGTTGTTCTAAAGGGAGTGAGAGGATACGATCCTTAGGTGGTGTGTCTGTACAGTGGAATGATAGGCAAGAGTCTAGGAAGCTTCTGTGTCTTCACTCTGAGCTTTATGTGACTCTTCTTGTTTCTCTACATGC
>NW_027156672.1:796-19720 GCF_002600585.1 Cystoisospora suis | reverse complement strand
TTCTTCTTCTTCTTCTATTTGTTCTTTTCTTTTCATGAAAGTTGACGGCATCACGATGGGTTCTTTCGCGCGTGTTTCTTTTGACTGATATAGAGGAGGCTGGTAGAAGAGAGAAAGACGAGGAGGAAGGCTAGGGAGTTGGGGAGGATCTATTTCACGGGACTAGGGAGCATATCTTTCCATCGTACACGTCCATAGAAGAAACCCAAATCACACAGCCGTCTCTTTTCCTCTACAGCAGACACCTCATTAGTGTCTCAGTTAAGATAAATGATAGAAAAGAGATAGAGGGATAGAGTCAAGATAGATAGAGTCAAGATAGATAGCAACATAAGGGCAGGGAAGGGCAGTAGGTGACGAGTGTCATTGTAGGTGGGGGGTACATACACCTGATGTAGAGGCTAGGGTTTACACATGCCTAGACACCTCGGTCTCTCCAGGAAAGCTCAGGCTTCGTCACCATATGGAAGAGTATCACATAGCAGCCTTTCATAAATGTGTCTGCCTACAGGTCTCCGTATATCTTCATCTATCTTTAATCTATCTATCTATCTATAGTTGTCACTCTGTCTTCAATCTATTCAGCCTATCTATCTATCTATCTCTCTATCTCTCTAAGAGGGAATGGAGTGTATACATTCTTTCGTTTTTTCTTTGAGAGGGGAGGGGTGAAGTCGAGCTTCTTTTCTCTTTATGCTTCTTCGATCTTAAGGATGTGACTCTTCTTCTTCTTCGTGTTTTATTCTTTCTTTCTTTCTTTCCTTCTCCTATGCTTCTGCTTCTTCCTCTTCAGGCCGTACTTCTCTTTGGCCTCTTCACTTATCGCCTTGGAAGTATCTTCAAAAAGTATATCACTTTCTTTCTTTCTTTCTCACGCTTCCTTTCTTTCTCTCACTCATTCTCATGTCTTATGTCTTCTTCTTTCTCTTCTTTTTCATTATCTCACTTTGACTGAGAGAGGTGTTGCCTGCATGCATCTCTTTAGGTCTTCTGTAGGCGTCGACAGTTCTTTTCCAGTCTCCAAACCCAGTATCATCTATGGCTCTATCGGCACCGTCATCTTCATATACACACAGTCATATATATACATCTATAGAGAGAGACGTATATATATATATATATATAGATATGTATATACATATGTACATAGTGTATACAGGTGCATGCATGTAGGTGCGTGTATTCTTGAGTATTGAGGAGTTCCAGATGGAGAGTATTTCTTCCATAAGACGATTGCATCTTGTTCTCTCCTCTCTCGCTCTTCTAAGTGTTTTCTTCACAGATCTTTTCACTCCCTAGACAAGCATGCGACACACACCAAACCCCTCTATTCACTTTCTCCCATATACTTACTGTACGGACCTATATATGTACATATATACGTATACGTACTATATACACATATATACACTATACATATATATGGATGTAACCGATCGTATTGATATGCCACATATGTTACGGCAATGCTCCCTAAATATACTGGCAATGCCCCTGTGTAGATCCGTGTGTATATATGTGTATATATATTTATATATCTATGTGTATGTATGGATATGCAGGGGTGGAGGGAGGGAGGAATTTGTCAGCGCGCATCTTACAGCTGCACCTATAGCAGAGGAGAGACCGATACCCATTCAACTTACTTGTCTGTATATATATGTATGTATATTCATATAGATGATAGATATATGCACAGATCAACTCGATGTGGATACTGATACCTCGAGGTTCTATATGTATATATATACATAGCTATTCATCTGTGTGTATATGGATAGAGACAGGTCGAAGTGATATTCTGTCGTTTGTTTCGTCCGCATTGGGTGTACGTACACCCTAGCTGCTAAGAGAATGCATAGCAAGTGAAAGCTTCTTATTTACGTCATTCTCAAACCTCTATCGCATTCAGATATATTCATCGCACTCTTGGTATATTTATACACATACATATATATATATATATATGTGGATAGGTTTACGTAGACACCTATAGATAGAGAAACATCTCCGAATATCGGTGTATCCGTATCTATATATATATATATGTATATACATGTATATATGCATGTATATATCCGTATACATATATATATATATATGTATATATAAGTTGATATGTATGTCTATAGAATGGGTGGGGTGTGAGCATCTTCGTGGATCAGAGGGAGGTGAGATTTGCTGGGATGAAATCGTGTGTATCTGCTGTATGTACACCTGCAGGCGCAGCGCGAGAAGAAGAGCCTTGAGAGCTCTCTCTGCCTCTGCGATGGTAAGAGGAGAGGAAGAAAATGAAGAAGGAGAAAAGCGGAATTATCTGCCTGAGGTGCTTGAGAGAGGTTCTGGCCTGCTGGTAGAAGAAGATGAAGAGGATGAAGATGACGAAGAAAGCGAAGAGGAGGAGGAGTCAGACGTTGAGGCCTATCCTGTCTTCTCTTCCGCCGTCGCTTCTGAGGTCTGTCCAAAAAGCCGGCACCTACATATCACACCGCGTCATTCACACATAGACATCTAGATGTGCATATGTATTTCTATAGACATACCGCATCTCTCTCTCTCTCTCTCTCGCCCTTCATGCATAAGTATCTACCTTTAATCTCTCTCCAATCTATCTATCTTCAATCTATCTATCCATCTACTCGGTGTATGTCTGACTATGTATGAATCCTTGACTATGATTAGGTATGTAGGAATATGTATGCGTGCGTGTCTATGTATGCATATGTATGTGGGAATGCCTTTCTATGAACCCCTCTGAAGAGAAGGAGTCGTTTTAGTAGCATGGAGGGATGGCTAGCAGACTATGCTCCGTTCAGGTCACGCCAAGTGTTTCTTATCTCTATATGTTTGCCTGTCTTAAGAAGAAGATTATGATGATTCGAAAGATTCTTCTTCTTCTAGCTCTTCTTCTTCTTCTTTGGTCCCTATGTGTAGGCTAAACAAAAGGGTTCAACAATACTAGTATTTCATCCGCTCTCTCGTTCATAGAGAATAGCTTCTCAAGCAGTACACTAAGGAATGAGAGCTCATGAGAAGAATGAAAGACAAACAGAAAGAAAGAGATAAGAAAGAAAGACATAAAGAACGAATGGAAGAAAGAAAGAGAGAGAGGCCGTGCTGTCTCTATGGCGATGTGCAGGAAGGGTAATAGTAGTGGTAGTAGGGGTGGTAGGTGTACTAGGGGGAGAAGAAGGCATCTTGAACCCTCACGGATGGAGGTGCCATCTATCCACTCCTTTCTTGCAAGCTTTTCTTCTTTCTGTTCTTCTTTTCTGTAGCCTCCCTCTTCACTTCTTCTTCTTTCTTGTCTTTTCTCTTCAGCCTCCTCAAGTTCGAGTGCATGCGCCTCATCACCACCATTACCACGGTGATGGCGAGGGATATCGCAGGTTAGCTCGCTAGCTAGCTAGACACGTGTCTTCTTTTACGGGATCTTCGACAAGAGATTTGTCCGAATGAGACATCACAAGATCGTATTGTGGCTGATTGAAGAAAATAGAAAGAGAGACGGGAAAGAGAAGGAAAGAAATGAGGAACAGAGAGATACGAAGGAAGAAAAGAGAAAAAGGCAATTTTTCTCTAGCTAGTCTTTTTCGATGTCTTAGGAGGGTTCATATATATTCATTCTTGTCCTTGTCTCTCGTAGACTGTCAGCGTAGAACATTCCTAGACTTGTCTGTTCATCCTGTTGAGAGTTTCTTTCTTTCTCTGCTTATCACCGTTCCGTATAGCTCCTCGGGTGTATATACACCGTGCAACAGGTGTGTAGATAGACGCTGTGATGGTAGAAAGAGACCAAAAGAGATATGTAGAAAAGTAGACACCGTGTGTCTACTTCTCTCTTCTCGTTACTGGCCTCCCCTCTCATCTTTTTTCTTTCTCTTTTTCTTCGCTTTACTCTGTCTATTATCTTTCTTTGTCTTATTCTCATCCTATCTATCTCGCCATGTGCCTGTCTCTGCATGTGCTTCTTCTTTTGTCTGTAGACTCTCTGATAATACTTCTTTTTCTTCTTCGTCTTTCTTCTTCTTCCCTTCCTCTTCTTCTTCACCTCCTACAGGGTGAGGAACATGTCTACACACGCACATCCCTTCCCTATCTCACTTCTTTCTTTCTTTCTTATCTCTTTCTTTCTTTCTTCCTTATTTCTTTCTTTCTTTCTTTCTTTCTTTCTTCTGCTTTTGCGTGCAAGAGGAACAAGAAGAGATCTCTTCATGAAAGTGCTCATGCCGTGGTGGAGAGCTCATAAAATTGCTCGTGTAGAAATGCAGCTGTAGACCTCTTTCTTGTTTCTCCTGTCCGTTCCTTCTTTCTTCATTGTCTCCAGGTCATGGCTTTTCTTCTTCTTCTTTTTCTCGAAACTTCTTCTTTCTTATCCGTTTTTCTTTCTCACTCTTTCTTTCAATCTTGTTTCATTTAGGTGTCGTTCTTCGTCTCTCCCGGAAGGAAGCCCAGGATCGTCTTTACATCGTAGACAGAAAGACACACAAAGACACCAAGAGGAAGGTCAGTCAGTAGATGCATAAACTTGTTGTTTATCTTCATCTATCTTTAATCTGTCCATTCATCTTTAATCTATTCACCTATCTTAAATCTACCTCTATCTATCTATCTTTAGTCTGTCTATCTATGTGTCTTTTCTTTTTGCTTTCTTCGTTCAACGTCCTTCTTCTTGATCTTTTTCTTCCCTTCCTGTCGTGGTAGGAGTTGGGGAAGGTCGCATCTTCCGTAGAATCTCTCTCTCTCTCTCTCTGTGTGAGGAGGGGATTTCGTCGAATCTTTACCTACATAACCTACGTGTTCTATCCATCTACATGCGGCGTAGACTTCTCTATAGACGGAGAAAACTCCGGAAATCCCTAGCGCTCGCTCCATGAGGAAATCCTTGCGCAAGAGAACCAGCGAAACTAGCACCCCAGCTACCTAGAAGAAGAAGAGGAGAGAGATAAGAAGAAGGAGAAGATTGATGAGATAGAAGAAAGACTGCTTAGAGGGAGTATGCGTTGTTTCTTTTCTTCTTTTGCTCTTCTCCAGGTGTATGCCGAGTGTCTATGAAGATGCCTCATGAAAACTCCGTCTTCTTCTCCTCATCTTCTTCTTCTTCTTCAAGCTGTGGGGGTGGACGTGGCGGAGGGGGTGTATATCAACCTCCTTCTCTCTCTTTCTCTTCGCCTTCTTCTGCTGGACCTGCTTCTTCTTCTTTATCTCATTCTCTCAAAAAGGAAGAAGAAACGGGGAGAAGCCAGCGAAGAGAGTGAAAAAGGGGAAGAAAAGAAAAGGAAAGATTTCGTGTGGATCATGTGGTTGCTTAGAAATCCATATGTAGATTTATAGTCGAGAGAGTAGGACATCTCCATAGAGGGGGGGGAGAGGAGAAGCTCTCTCTTTTTCTTCTTAGATGGATGACTGACTGGCCCTTCTTTTTTTCTTCCTTTCTTCTCCTTTTCTTTTTCTTCTTTTCATGGTCTTAGATTCTTCTTTTCTTTTCCTGTCGACGTGGGAAGGGAAGGTAGAGCGAGATCTAGAAAGATCACATAAAAGAGAGCGGGGGGATGAAGAAGAAGAATACGACTTCTTCTTCTTCTCTCATTCTTTTGCTCTTGTTGTCTATCTTCTTTAGACACCCGTCTTCGAGGTAATAAATAGATAAATGAAAGATAGATAGATAGATGATGAAAGATAGATAGATAGATGATCGAACATAGATAGATCAAAGACAGATAGCTAAAGATAGATAGAAATAGCTAGCTATTCATAGATGTGTTGGGAAGCCTCTAACGCCGTAGGCCTGCTTCCTTCCTTCTTTTTTGCATGCATGCAGTGCATTTCATCCTCATGTCATCATCTGAGGGATCATCGATCATTTAGGCAGTTTTTCTTTTTAAGGCCTCTTCTCCGTTTATAAGGCGATACGGAAGAGGAAGGCAGGGAGGCATGAGGGAAAACAGAGAAGATCTTCTTTTTCTTCTTCTTTTTCTCTTTCCTTTTCTTCTCTTGTCTCATATATATGGAAGCGTCAGCTAGGTATCAAATGTTCCCTTCTCTTTTGTTCTTTTCTTCTGTCCGGCTTCTCATAGAAAGAGTCAGCCTGTCAGGATAGTAGGAGGAGGGAGTAAAAGAGTCAAAATCGAATGGTGAGACAGGGATAGATAGAGTGATCCCAATAGAAACAGATAGGGGGAAGATAGATAGATAGATAGAGGACAGAGTAAAGAAGAGAGTTCATGTCTTTCGTAATAGGTCTGATAGGAAGAAGAAGAAGATTTGTGGAAGGCATTTGAAAGGTGACGAAAGATATAGGTAATGAAATGAAGAAGATCAAGAGAAAAGAAGTTTGAGGAGAGATCGTGGAGTGACTGTGAAAAAAGACACAGATTTCTTAAGTGCAGCGGTCTCTTCTTCTATCTCTCTTCTTCTTATCTTATCTTTCGCCGTTGTCTTCTATATCTATGTATAAATATATATATTTATATACATAGATAAGGTATATATAGGGGGGGGAGGTTCCTGACGTCAGGTGCATGTTCATGTCCATCAATCTTAGTATTTTGTCGTTTCTTGTCTTTTTACTTTTAAAGAAATCGAACTTTCTTTCAAGTTCACCCAACGCCTTAGAGAGAAGGACAAGAAAGATAGGCTTTCTTCTGCCTGAAAGGTAGTGGATCTTGCTTAGAAAGAAGATCCTGCTAAAAGAAAGAGAAGAGAGAGGAGGCGTTAGTATAAGTGTCATAGGGGCGATACAGTCGCGAATGAATAGAGAGAGAGAACAAGATAGAATAATTGCTTTGAAGAACCGCCAACCGTTCGTTTTGCCTTTCTGTCTGCTTAGCTGCTTTCTTTCAAGATTATGACTATCCGACTTAGTTCCCTGAGAGAGGTGTGTTTCTGTGCATTCCCGAGGGAGTAGTCGAAAGATCGATTTCTGATAGCTCTCTTTGTTCTCCTCAAGGCTTTGAAAGGAAGCTATGCCTTCATGCGTAAAGGCGAAAGGAGGCGAATTTTTTTAAGTTCGTTCCAGGTAGAGGAGAGAAGCCAGCAGAGGGGTTCGTAGGACGCTGCGAGTGAGGAAAGATAGGCAGTTAGAGAAGAAGACAGGAGGAGTTCGAAGGGATCGATCCTTGTATGACGTGAGATAGACACATAGGGGACATGAGTGTCTTGGAGAGAGGTGGAAAAGAAGGAGAAGACATGCGATGTCTTTTGACCAGCAGGGGAGAAGCACGAGAAAGAAAGAAAGAATGTCACAAGCTTGATGGAAAGATACACTCCACAGTTAAACAGTACACGGAGTCTTTCAGGGATGCAAATTTGCGGTAACGTAGAGAGAATTAGAATGAGAGGGGAGCATGCACGGATAAGAGGTACTCACTCATCTTTAACACGTTGTTGAAAAGTGATTAGAGGCGAGGAACAAGAAGGTAGAGCAAGAGAAGGCGGGAAGGAGAAAGAGCATTACGCGAGTGTGAAGAATGTTTCTCAAGAGTCAAGCAGTACGAGGTACACAGTAAGAGGGTCTCTTACCGGGAGCGATATACTCAAGAAGCTCGGAGTTTTCTTAGAGAAGGAGGTCTTACTAAAAGGTCGAAGAAGGGCGCCTGGGGAGGAGACTTGACTGTTTTGACCATCTGATCGTAGCTTAACAGGAGGTGCTGCGTTCTGTATTTCAGAGAAAACTATGAGAATGCACAAGAAGAGGAACCCAACACATTGGGAAAGTGTTTTGCGCTGGGCCTGCTACGACGTCTCTCTACGATTCTCCTTCTCGTTAAAGAGAAGAAACCTGTCGCTGACCCGCATTTCAACTTCCGACTTCCACGGCTAGATGAATTGTTGATCCATGGGGGATGGTCGATCTCACTGGCTGGATTGCGAGATTGTCTCCTTGAAAGGTACCTCAGTGGAATTTAGAAGGACGAGGAGTCCATATCTTACGCTTCGTAGTTCATTTTTGTACAATAAAAGAAGGTGGATGAAGTTAGAGCGAGGTTGGGAAAGCTCTCTTCATTCATTCCAATAGTAAAGGAACGGTCGGTGGGTGGTGAAAGCAGTCTCACAGAAGGAAGTCTAGACACTAGAGGACGTGCTACCAGAGTAGAGAGGTTTCGTCTCTGTCGTGTGATGTTTCTTTTTTTTCATAAGAATCTTTTAGCCAGCTGAACACTCGATAGGTTGTTCTCTCGAGTGAGGGCGTTAGGGGAACTGTCAGATCATACAGATCATCGGCATCAGGGAGTTTGCGACAAAGAAAGAGCTCAACTGTTGATGAGAAGGAAAGACGCGCTGACCATCTTTTCGTGAAGATTTCGAGAAGTTGTCCTGACAGAGAATGGGAGCTGCGGAGTATCAACCTTTATGTTCTTCCATCGACCAAGACCGACTAGACACATAGCGATTGCACGGGCACCTCTCTCTGCTGTTCTGCTAAGTCAGCCGTACCGATCCATCAGTCACCGGGATAGGAAAATGAGACGCCAAGAAGCTTTTCTATGTGATACAGAAAGGAAAGGAGAAGAAAAAACAGACCTCTGTCGGGAAGATTGCGATAAGTAAGCATGCGGAGATAGATCGGTAGCAGTAGTTGTCACCGGTTTACGGTACTATGGTACTCAATGTCTGAGATGCCTATACAAAAGCAACTCTAGTTCGTCGCGTCATGATGACGGAGACGTAGAGAACTCAGCTAACTCTTCCCGAGTGAAGTCCTTTTGTGATACCTCTATTTTTTGCTCTCACTACTACATCGTTCCGTCTTCACTGGTACTCAGAAAGGCGAGGTAAGTAAGCCGCCGCGTTCTTTCCCTTTATCGTCCATTCAACCTCTCAGACGCACTGACTGGAGAGAAAATGAGCAAGGCATAAGTGCCTTTCCTACCTTCTCTTAGAAGAAACAGACACCAATCCTATTAGGACACGAGGAGGGAGAAAGGCAGGTCGGGCTGCTGCCTCGGATCGTCATCGTGGTCGAATACTCACTCGCTCTGTTGCAAAACTCACTAGCTTGATCGGGACATCGAACGCACGCAAGAAAAGTTGTCTGTCCAGCAGAAGCCTTCTTTTTAGGAAGAGTGTTCTTTAGTCCGCAACGTTTTGGGAGAGAAGGAGCTCTCTCTCTCCACTGTCCTGGTTCGGTTTCTGTGTCTTCTATCTTGCGAAGAGGTAGAACGCCAGCCTGAACGAAAGAGGAGAGGCGTCTTCTGGGGGTTGTCTTTTTGTGCATAGGAAGGACATTCGTGTTGGCGATGTTGTTCACGGTGATCATGGGAGAGAATACGGCTTTGCATCTTCTCCGTTCTTTCTCCATCTACTGACAGCCTTCTATTTTCACGAAGAAATCCAGGATCGTCACTTCCTAGATATGGCATCAATGGAAAGTTCCGCCGGGCGGATGTGTTCTCTCTTCGTCTTCTTTTTTTTGGTTTTCCTAAGTCATTTTTCCAGTGGCTCAGTGCATGCTGCTTCCCCTGAATCTCCAAGTGCGTGCCTCCTAGGCTTGACAGTCCATGGAAATCCGTTCACCATGTGGATGAGATCTTCTTGGTCCTTCTCTTCTCAGTCTAACTCAGCTTTCTAACTTTCCTTGACGTTCACCTGTCTCATAGACAGTGAGAGTAGTTCATTTGTATGTTTTGCATACTCTAGTGCTCGCGGGGTGACTCTCCGTCTTGCAGTTCGGGAATGTGATGTTTCACAACTACTGCCTTGACGCAACTTCCGGTTAAGACCGGGGAGGTCTCTTTCTCTCTTCTTTTTAGTACCTCACCTACGGAAAAGCCCTGCAACACCGTCGATTCCCTTCTTCGTTCACTTGAGAGGCCCGAAAATGGCGTTTCCGTAAATGCACTTCTTCGGGATTCACGGGGCGGGGGAGTCGCAGGAGTTCAAAAGCAAAGAAACCAGCTAGTCGGCTTACGTGTGTCGCTTGACAATTGTAGGGGAGGTTTTCGGAGATTTGAGACAGAAAGATATACCTGTCTACATGAGTGCGTGTCCGTGTATAGTCTGGCCCACTATGTACGGCAAGAATTATTGAAAAAGCAAAGATCATGTTATTCTCCACCTACTACGAGTATCATCTGTGTAGGACAGAGATGGAAGTCTTTTCCGCCTAACAATACCGTTGAAGCTACTATCGTTCTAGAGTTCTGTGTGTGATCTACTCCGACTCGCATATCGCTCTTATTCGCGCTGTTCTTTCTCCTGTAGGGCCGCCATCCACACAAACACAAGTTCCATCTGCAAGTGCGGGCGATTCTCCGTCAACGACTCCCCTTCCGAAAGATTCCTCCTCTGGAGAACCTTCTTCTGTTGCGCCGCTCGTCGCTCCAAAGCCTAAGCGCCAGAGAAGTAAGCAAACTCGATCAGGGAAAGTCTTATCTATCGAAGAAACAGACCTTTTTTGTCTTTTCTTCCACAACTTCTCTCACGATGGAACCTGAGGATGTCTGTCTCTTCATCCCAAGACCTTCTCTGCTTTCTATGCCCCGGACCGCTCGCGTCTCTTACCTGTCCGACAGAGATTGGTGTCGTATGAAGTCTCACTGGTTTTTAATCATTCCTAGGATTTCAACGTGATGTTCTCAATTAGCTTGATAGGGTCTCTCTTCACCTCGAATGAAAAATGGTGTTTGCTGTTCTTGCAGCGCCCCGTCCGCCTCCACCGCCTGTACCTCCAGAGGATAGTATTGTGTTGAATCCATCTCATTTCGGAATCTACATTCATCCGGCTGGTCATCCTATTCAGTTTGCAGAAGAATCTATGGACGGACCTCCCGCGGGGAATGAAACTCAAGATAGTCGGCCTGCCTCTCTACCTTCCCCTGATATAGCACCACCCCCACCTCCGACAGAGCCGGCGTCACCGGCTACAGCTTTAGCACCTCATATCCTTCCAAGACCTGCTCCAGCAGGCATAGTTAGCTTTCCTGGGGACACATCCTCTGAGGGCAAAGTAGAGGTAAATGAACAGTCTCTTGGTGGAGAGGCTAGTGGGGAGGATTCCTTGTTGCTATCTAGTCAAGAAAAGCAACTTGGCACGAAAGATGATGAGACTGCTACAGGCACAGTCGTAGAGAGATACGATAATAGCGAGACAAAGGAAAGAAACAGAGATGAAATTGGAGATGATATCTTGATTGATGATCCTATATACGGAGATGAGAAGATGTACAATGCAGCGGGAGAATTGATCGCTATTGGAGATCAACCTGTCAGTAGCGAAAGTCTTCAAGAAGGAACGAGTCCAAGTGGAGATGAAGAGGCAGGCCCCATGGCGCCACGACCAATGCATGCACCACCGTTAAATGCACTAAACGGCATCGTGAAAATCGGATTTGCACACTTAAACCTCTCTGAGTCGCCGCGAGATTTACGAGGCAGCAGTCGACATTCTAAAACAACGATAGAGATAGTCGAGCAGTGATGAGATTCTCGGGGAAGGAAGAGACAGGAAGAAGTCTTCTTTACAAGAGAGAAGGAAGAACAAAACAAGGCATGAGAGGATCTTAAGAAGAAATCATATGTGTATCTATTTATTTCTATATCGCACGAGGTTCTAGCTCATCAAGCACTAGGGTGTGATTCCTCAATCATACCTACACCGTCACACATACGTAGTCATCTCGCCGCGTTGCACTCGGCACTACAGAGAGTAGAACTGTATATCATCGCCGTTTTCTAAAATCGTCTTGCTCAGACAACCTAAGCCGATTAGTAGCCTTATAGGTAAAGATTGTCTTGTGAGGGAAATTCAGGTCGAAGAGAGAAACACCACGACCGGGAGCGGGCACTCCTCCTTGTCAGAAGCTGCTTGTCGGGGGGTGGTTCTCTCGAAATGGGTTGTCAGGGAGAATCTCTTTTGTTTGGCTCGATTCCGTCGCTTCCATTTCTCTTGTCTTTGTTGGGTTCATCCGTCTCGAATCGAAATAGTGGCTATTTCGCACCCGGTCTTAGAAGATGCCTGTCTTCTACGTGCGTATCATTACAACCCGTCTCCCAGGTATGAGGTTTGAAGGTGCATTGCGCTGTCCTTCTTTTTGTTCTTGGCCGTGGATTGTTGGCGTGGTCTGTCATCTCCATTTATCTTGTTCGAACCTTTAAACTCTACGTTACACCCCTCGAGAGTGGTATCCCTTCGGTAGTCTCTACTGCCAGAGGGAACTGATCTAACCGGTCAGTGGCTCAGGGGAGGGCCGGTGCAGTGCAGACACCGCAGAGACGATGGAAATATTTTCCAAGCTCGACAAAAGTGCTGCTGGCTTGCCACTGAAAGGCCGTTCTCACCCTCGCCATTTCCAAGCCGTCTTAAGGAAGAAGACACCCACAGGGAGCCTCTCTCACCTCCACTGGGCCTCTACAATGTTGTTGAGCGGGCTATCCTTATATCGGCAGTTCGTGAGTGTACAGGGGACATAAACCCAGAAACTTTGAGACGTCAGTTCTGGAGCTCGGTCGTATTGCTGTTCTCTGTCTAGGAGGGTTAGAAGGAGGGACCGGCAAACGTGATACGGCCTGAGGCAATGCCACGTCTGAATCCGAAACATGTCTTACACTTGGGCAGCTCTTCTGGCGGCCGGTCTTCTTGCATTAAGATCTGACGATGAGGTTGTTGATGCCCTTTTCGGCAACAATGGCACTTCTCGAGAAATTGCCGATGCGGCGTTCCGCTCGAGCCGCCGCGAAAAGTCTCATCATCTCCAGTTCTCTAAGTTGAATGGCGATCGGTCACAACAGGAACTGTCTTACCGTTTTCGATCGAGAACGTCGGCTCACTTTTCCTAGGTGCATTAGCTCATCACACCCTTCTCCCGCTACACTCACACGGAGTGTTGAGAGACCTTTGTTTTATAGTAGCGAGAATTATTTTCACTTGTCCTCCGCTTCTCAAGAGTGTTCAGATAGCTGACGCTGTTGCATTCAGTAGTACACGAGAGAGTCCTACACGGCAACACATCAGTGTACGGCTGGAAGCTGGGCCCGTACATCATAGGTCGGGCCAAAAGAAAACTGGATGTCCAACAATCCACACGACTGCCGTAGTTTTCCGGAGATGCTGTCGGCCGCAGAAGCCATTCACCCTCACGCTGGAGAATAAATCAGACTTCGGTAGGCTATAATAGAGATACACAGCACGAGACTGGAAAAAAACGGCATGAAAACAAGGGTGAGGTGGAAGACGTTAGGACAGTGTGAAAGTTTAGCAAGATCACTGCTAAGATCAAGGGTAAAATTGATATGCTTGGTAAAGTTATGACTGCCTAGGAACAACAAGATCTGCCCTTTCGTCAAAGGAGTAGAGCAGACGCAACACCATTTCATAACAAGCTCTTCGAAGCCATCCGTTTTCCTGCGTCATCTTCATATCAGTTCGACCCGTGTTTATCCTGAGTTCACACAGAGCAAAGATATCTCCAAAACATCCACCTCTAACGTCTTCATTGCCGACAACAGCAGGCGACGCGGTGTTCCCCGTGGGATGACTAAAGAGAGATGGCCGATCGTCTTGATGGAACTGATCGCTGCAAGTTAAGGAGTTGAGTTCTTTGCTTTTATCCTGCTATGTCTCCGTCTCTCACACGATCCTCTCATTCCCCGGGTGCTTAGACGTTTCAAGTTGATGAGCAGGGTCACGCTCAACACTTCCGCATGGCTTCGCGACTAGCAGGCAGATCATCCCGCCGCGGTGTCGTTCACCCAACTGGACGGGAGCTCTCAAGTCCGATACCATCAGGAAGAATCGACGACAAAGAGAGCATGCAATCCACTTTTTGAACTGAGAAAGCCATGGAAGACATAGTCCTTTATGCCTTCGGATTGATACTTCTCAGAAAGTGTTCGTTGTTCATGAGAACCCCCGACACCCCGACCCTCTCTGCCTCGGTTTGATCGGACACAGGTGAAGCTCCATCTACCTACATACATTTTCTGACTCGGATGAGGTTTCTTGAAAGAACTGTGTGATAGTTGCTTTGATTTCTCTAATGCCTATCATTGTTTTCAACCGCAAACACGGCAATAGTTCGCGATTCTCGGTGATCGCTCTCGTTCTCTTGATGATCCTTCGGTTGCCCTGGGGTGGGTGATCGGCCGATCGTGATGGTCTCCTTCCGAGCTGCGCAGAGACAAGCGCACGCAGAGAGCGTTCTGTTTTCAGATTGGCAAGAGCTAGATCTCTTCTTCTGACGGACGAAACAGATTTTGAGTTTCTTTTCCCGTCAATTGCATCTAGGTTTGCCAAGACGTTGCTTTTTCTCTTGGCGAGAGATAGCTCCTCACCTTTCTTTTTCTCCAGCCATTCCCGAGAATTTCTTTTGGCCGGGTTCTCGGCTCCTCCCGAATCCAACTAAGGTGGAATCGGGACTGGCCGTTGTCGTGTTGACCTCTGCCAAGCAAATCTTCAGCAATCTTCCTATCTTGTCGTCCCTAGGAGACACGGGGACACTCACCGAGAAATCCTTCATTCTTTGACTTCGTGCATTCTGTCTCCGGCTTGTCTATTAGGTTTGACAGTTTCGAAGAATGGCCGTGAAAACTCTTATCTTGTACTTTCGTCTGGAGTGTTTTTTGAGGCCCAAGTAGTGGCAGATCGGCTTTAGAGAGATTCCGCCCCCGTTCCTCTATCCTTTGCAGGAAAGACTTCTTCGATTCTGAATGGTCACTGAAGGCAGAGAAGACAAAAGTGGGATAGACGAGTTGAGAAACTCAAGAGCGGAAGTGAAGAGAATCTATTCTGGCTATCCTATGATCCAACGACGATCTACCTTTTACTCCTCTAGGTGAAGAGACAGTAAGAACCTTTGCTTTGTTTTCCTTTTCAAAGGTGTTTTCCACATTCCTTCTTTCTATCTTTCTTGGGGACTTCTCGGCCCTTATTCACTCTCGTCTTGACCTACTCCTTCATTCTATGGCGACAAACTGATCTCAAGGATGTCTCAGGATCAAGAGGAAGAGAAACCTCGCCAGGTGAAGGCCCCTTCCAATGGCGAGGAGGAGAAGGACGGAGAGAAAGCTTTTGACGAGGATGATGGCGATGAAACGCGATTTTCTCCATGTGTGGAAACATCAGAAGAAGTCTATCACTCACTCCGGGGAACACCAAACTCCACTGACACGATCGAAGAAGTTCAAGAGTTGGCTCAGAACTTCACGACTCCTCGATCCATAGAAGAAATTTTCAAGAGAATCGATGAACTTCAAACTACCAGAGTGTTCAGACAAGACGGGGAGATCGCTCTAAACCGTCATGGGGCATCTCACATCAGGAGTAGGACAAAAGCAGAGAACCATGCGAAGAAGGGAAGAGCCACCCGATATAGAGGGAATGACCCGTGTGAGGGGAACGAACTTTCACATGATCAGATTTTAGATGAAGAGAATTCAATAGTAGTGGAAGAAGAAGCGGAAGAAGAAGTTTCTTCTCTTCTGTCGGAGGATGATTCCTGTTCGGGCTTTCCTGTCCTGCTCAAGTATCAACGAGATTATTCGTCTTCTTCTTCGAAGTTGTATCTCTCTTCATCCCCTCGGTTCCAAGGAGAAGTCAGTGAAACGAAGAAAAGGAGTATCTCTTCTTCTACTTCTTCTGCTCCTCCCTTCTCACACACCTTTCATCATGACGTCCAAGGGGGGGGGATAGCGCCAGGGACGCAGTCTACACACAAGACGTGCTCTACTCAGTTGAAGAGGAAACAGGACCCTCTTCACATTTCTAGCTCTTCCATAAGATCCCTTTCTCTCTTGATTCTTCTCTTATCCTTGGGAGTAGGAAGTTATCTCTTTCTCTCTACCACAACTCATCCTCTTTCTTCTTCTTCTTCTTTTACTCCGACTATCTTATCGCTTTCTTCTTCTCTTTCGAAATCCCTACAAGCTGTCGCCGTTCGACCCTTCTCCACACTCAATCAGACCTTGAGGTGTATGTACACCTGGCTCACACTCTATCTCTTCCATCTTCCACATCATCTTTATACCTTCTATGTCACACATTACGACCCTTCACCTCTTCGTTCGTTTAGTATAGCATGCTTTGAGGAAGATCTTTCTTCTCCTTTAAAGACATTTCATCCTCCAAACTTCTTCCATTCCTTCCTTCTCCAGATGATCGGATATCTCACAACTCTCCGCCATGCCTTCGCGTGGCCACCGGGAAAGTCGCTTCTCCCTACATGTGAAACACCTTTACTTCCTAGTTACGATTTTATCATAGTAGGCAGCGGATCAGCTGGAGCTGTCCTTGCGGGGAGACTGTCTTCTTCTGCATATTCACGTCTTTCTTCTGGCGAACGGAAGCATCCTACAGTCTTGTTAATTGAAGCGGGGAGTCTACCCGATCTCCGCGTTATCTCGCCGCATGTTATACCCCTCATGACCCTCGAGAATCAGAGGTCGGATATAGACTGGCAGTACACGACAAATTCCCAGCTCCATGCATGCAAGGTAATTCTCTACTCTCCAGGATTGGATGTGTCTAGATACGGGGGGCTGTAGGTAGCAAGACAGATGTTGACATGTGTATATGTCTGTCGGTAGATGGAGGTATCTTGCCATCGAGTAGAGCCATCTATCTGAAGACCTGAGTGAGCGGTGATTCGGAAGGGCGCCTATATCTACTTTTCTCTACAAGCTAGAGATACATACACATGTGTATGTGTTTCTATATCTGTATATGTATACACACATATGTATGTATATATATATATATGTTTCTATGCTTGTATCCACACATGTAAACTTCCTCCCATGTGCATGCTAGTCAGGTCTTTGTGAGCCTCGCATCATGACGCTTCCCCCCCGCTTATGGTGAACAGAAGAGTTTCTCCTTCTCTGTTTCTGTTTCTCTTGTAGACTGCCATCTGACCCATGCATGCTGACATATATATATATATAGACATATATACCTATATACATATAGCTACCTAGAACGCTCCACCTGTGCGACATAGACACGTTTTCTCTTTGTCTCTATCTCTCTTTTCATTTCTCTCACTCCCTCTTTCCTTCTCTGTCTCTATCTCTCTTTCTCGCCTTCTTTTTCTTTCTCCCTATGTATCTCTTCTTCTTGTTCTTCTCACATCAACTCCAGGTCCACCCCTAAGCTGACCTAGCCTACCCTCCTCCTCACGTCGCACCCTCAACTCTTCATAGATTTTCCCCGTCTTCTCCTCCACCCTCACTAGTGGGATGCCTACGTATCTCCTGTCACAGCTGCATAGGTAGGTAGATAGATAGAGAGATAGATAGATAGGTAGATCAATAGATAGAGAGAAAGCATGACTTCTTCTCTCACTCTTCCTTTTCCTTCTTTCGTTCTTCTCTGTACCTTGTGCATATCCTATTTTCTTAGGGACTGCCGCGTAGTGTTTCTTTTTGGCCTCGAGGAAAGGTCGGAGGAGGCTCGGGATTTCTCAATTACATGCTTTATGTGCGAGGACATCCAGACGATTACAATTCATGGGCTGCATGCGTTCAAGATTCTTCATGGAGATATTCCAACCTTCTTCCTTATTTCAAGAGACTTGAAAGAGTGACCTTTCCTCTTGGCAAGTACAATCGATCATACAGGTATCGCGGAAGATAGAGAGAGATACAGATCTATATAGGGCAATAGATAGATAGATAGATGGGTCATGGCATTGAAAGTAGATATATAATAGATAGATTAGAGATAGACAGGTGAATGGATCGATGGATTGGACGTAGTTAGATAGGTAGATAGGAAGATATTCATGTATCTCTCTCTCTCTATAGATATAGACAGGGGAAGGGCATGTGAGTTAGTAGAGATGTCTCAGTCCTCTAGATACAACTCCTCTATCTATACACACACAATATACCCACTTTAGATACGTATATATATATATATATGTATACATTCTCTTTATATACAGGTATCTATACCGGTATATATATATATATATAGAGAGAGAGAGAGAGAGAGGGAGATGTATACGGATATACACATCCATTCACAGATGTACCTGTCGTCTATAGGATTGTCTCTATACATCAGTGTGTCTTCATAGACATTTCACGTCATATCTCTCTATCTACCTATTTCATTTTCTTCTTCTTCTTCTTGTTGATTGCTTCTATTGCATGCGACCCTTCTTCTTCTTCTTCTTCGGTTTTAGTCTCCGTATAAAAGACGAGATATTTCAGTGGGGCGTTGCTTTTCCTTCCTTTAGGATAGCCGAGCTCTTCATTCTCTTGCTAGAGATCTCTTTGTTTGCACAAGATAGGAATCTCTGCGACTCGGTAGAGAGTGGTCGTCTATACTTTATACATACGTACTTACATATATACATACATATAGATCTATATACCTCCGAGGCGATGACGTCCCTGTGTCTATAGAGATCAAGACGTAGGGGTATTTGCATCCTGTGAATCAGATCAGGCACGTTTCTTAAGAGCAAAACACCCTTGGAGAACCTCCATACATCTCCTCAGGACTTGAAGACACACTCATATATATACATACGTGTATATACATAACTGCATCTCTCTCCATATATATATGTAGAGAGAAAGAAAGAAAGGCGGAGAGACAGAGAGATATGTAGATATATGTATATGCTATCTATCTATCTATTTATATTTCTGTCTTATCCTCCCGCGCACTATGACTAGATATAGGAGTAGGGGTGCCCGGTGTGTGTGGAAGATTCCTCCTACATGAAAAGGAGGTTAACGACGACTTGAACGTGTAAGTCTATTGATGTCTCTGTCTCTATCTCTCTAACTATATCTATGCTATCTTAAGCTCCCCTCCTGTTTTATCTTATGTAGAGGTGAAAACATACATCTCGAGGCCTAGATGTATTTCTCCACACGTTACATCTCTCTCAAGAAATGCCTCGACACTTTCTGTCTATTCGTCTTGATCTTTTCCCCCCTTCGTCATGAACGATGTCTCTCTCTTCTCCTGACCTT
>NW_027156672.1:610-787 GCF_002600585.1 Cystoisospora suis | reverse complement strand
TTCTCTCTCTCTTTCTTTTTCTGCTCCTCCCCCCCTCCCTTCCACCTAGAGGAACAGAAGGGCCTCTCCCAGTGTCACTAAAGACAGGGGTGCAGGAGCCCACCGTAGCCGCATTCATCAAAAGCGCTCTCTCTTTAGGCTTTAAGAGAAATGAAGACTACAATGCCGGCGAGACAC
>NW_027156672.1:0-123 GCF_002600585.1 Cystoisospora suis | reverse complement strand
ATCTCTCTACTCTCTTTCTCTTAGAGGTATGAATAGTTAAACATTTGTCTTACCTCTCCTTCACTCACTAGCAAATCTTATCCTCTCTACACATGAAGAGAGATACATATCTATCTATCTATC
>NW_027156671.1:886-1015 GCF_002600585.1 Cystoisospora suis | reverse complement strand
GTCCGTCTCCCTCACCTCAAACTTAGTCCTCTCTCTCGTCTTTCGTAGCTTTTTCTCTGAGACATCCATTTTTCGGCGAATAGACCTTCTATTCCATGTTAATACCGGCAGGCTGTCTTCTGGTATATC
>NW_027156671.1:0-317 GCF_002600585.1 Cystoisospora suis | reverse complement strand
TCCCCTGAAGGATTCTTGGACTCCGACGATTCCCTAGAAGTACCTTTCCGTCGAGACTGAACAATCTTCTTCTCAGTTTCCGCCTTTGGAGGGTTCTTCCTTCCTGTAGCTTGAGCCTTTATATTCTTACACGTCTTCCCTTGTCCTGATGCAGGCCCGGACGTTGGTTCCCTGAGTGCGGTTGGTTCATTTTTCTCCTCTCTAAGGTCCCCTCGTCGTATTACTCTCTGAATCACCCCCATCCAACGTCGTAGCACATCATTTTTCCCCAGACCAACAAATTCTCCCTTTCGTTCACAGGAATTCAACTCCTGAAT
>NW_027156670.1:819-1167 GCF_002600585.1 Cystoisospora suis | reverse complement strand
TAGCTTCATGTTCCGATCCAATTAAGCCGTAAATTGCCGCTTGGTTTCCTTATCTCAGCATGATCTGGTCGTTCTGCCGTCGGTGCGTTCTCACAGCGATCGTCAAACGTAGAAATAGGGCAATATTTGATGACGATCGAGGCAGGATTGTAAAATCCTGACAGTTCTCTTCGCCCAGCACCACTACTTCCGGTACTCTCTCTCCTTTGTTCTCCTCTTTTGGGAAATCTTCCCCTCTCTCAGCTCTCCCCCCTATCTGTTGCACCCCGACTTCCTCTCTCGTCTTTCCTCTTTTGTTAGAGGGATGACCTTTGCTCTCGGGTATCCCCTCGCACACCCGAGAGCCAT